>NW_008345269.1:311635-312041 GCF_000622305.1 Nannospalax galili
TGTTGACCCTCCTCTTTGTAGACTGGACACTGATTCAAGTCCATTTGGTGGGGTCTCCATGGCCTCCTTGATCAAGTAGACAGGTGGCGCACCACAATTACAGGACACTTTGAGAGATGCTCATTAGTCCCCTGGAACTAGTCGACCTAAGAGGGCAAGGAACAAAAACTGTCCTTTATGTCCCTCTGACCAAATTAATATAGGCCTCAAAGTATGTCTGTTAAACATCCAAGAAGATTAGTTCCACCAGTCTGTTACTTTTAATTACTGTGTGTCATATAGATAAATCTTTGGTAAAGACCAATCGTTCTCAGATACATCTTACCTAGACATATATTTCTTGATCTGCTATGTATAATTTGTCAGTAGGTTGTAGGAGTAATATGGTTCCCTCTGGTTTTCAAAA
>NW_008345269.1:312720-334195 GCF_000622305.1 Nannospalax galili
CCACACTGCTTTCCATAGGGGTTGAACCAGTTTGCAACCCCACCGGCAGTGGATGAGTGTTTCCCTTTCCCCACATCCTCTCCAACATTTGGTATCATTTGTTTTCTTGATCTTAGCCAGTCTGACTGGGGTAAGGTGAAATCTTAAAGTGGTTTTAATTTGCATTTCCCTGATTATTAGTGATGTTGAACATCTTTTAAGATGTTTCATAGCCTACTTTACTTCTTCTTTTGAGAACTCTCTGTTCAGGTCCTTAGCCCATCTTTTAATTGGGTTGCTTCTTGTCTTGGATCTCTGTTTTTTGAGTTCGTTATTAAACCTCTGTAGGATGTGTTACTGGTAAAGGTCTTTTCCCATTCTGTAGGTTTTCTGTTTGCTTCCTTGGTTGCCTCCTTTGATGTACAGAAGCTTTTTAGTTTAATGAGGTCCCATTTTTTAATTCTTGCCCTTGTTTCCTGAGCAATTGATGTCCTGTTTAAAAATATGGAACGCTTCACGAATTTGCGTGTCATCCTTGTGCAGGGGCCATGCTAATCTTCTCTGTATCGTTCCAATATGTGCTGCCAAAGTGAGCACAATAATATTTTAATTCTTATCTTAAACATATTTCCTGGTATACATTCATAATGCTATTTACACAGATTGTATGTGTGTTTACTTATTTTCATTGAATTTAAAATGTAGGTGTTTAAGAAAATACTCTAAAAAGGTCTGAGACCTACACTTGGAAAATACGTTAATGACTGAATAATTATTATTTCCCTAAGATGGTGCTCTTTCTCACTGTCTGGAAGAATTTGAGAGAAACACAAAGTGGCGGTGAGATGTGGCCAGGTGCCCCATGCCGGTCTCTAGTTACTCTCTAGGCTAACAGAGCAGGAAGCAAATAGAAATGCCACCACTTGGCACCTGCCTCCCAGGCCTCTCTTTTTCTTAGCATCCCTCTTATCTTTGTCTAGGCACATCTACTGGCATGGCCTTTGAAAGCTTGAGAATATTTATAGAAAACTGATCTTTAAAAGATAGTTTTGAGCCGGGCGTGGTGGCGCACGCCTTTAATCCCAGCACTCAGGAGGCAGAGGCTGGCGGATCCCTGTGAATTCAAGGCCAGCCTGGTATACATATTGAGTCCAGGCCAGCTGAGCCTACAGGGAGACCCTGTCTCAAAAAAACCAAAAGAAAAAAAGATAGTTTTGAATCTGACTGGTGTGGTAGTACATGCTTGTTCTTTGAAGACTCTGGAAATTTACCTAAGAGGATCACAAGGTTGAGACCAGCCTGTCTAAATTTTAAGTTCCAGGCTAACCTGTGCTACACAGAGAGACCCTATCTATAAATGGACATATGAATGAATGAATAGCTTTTTATTTTAGAATAACCAGTCACAGTATGAGAAGGAATGGGTTAAAAAAATAAACTAGAAGCAAAGTTTTGTGAGATTCAGAACACAATCTTCAAGTAGGAAAAAAACTGGGGTTCTAGAAAATCTAACAAAAGGTCTATTAGCCTGTATTAGTTACAGTCGGGTAGATATTGGAGCAGTTTGCTCAATAAGGGAATACCGGGTTGGAGAGTAATTTGGAGATGGAAAATTAAGAGCTGTGTTTCAGCTCATCTGAATTTGAGGCATCTTTGAAACACTCAAGTGCCATGTTGGTGAGCACTGGCCACACTGCCTCTCTTTCATGACCACAGGTTCAGCATTGGGCTAGTAGGCAGCATCGTCCAGAAAGAGTCTTCTTCAGACCCCGGACAAACACTGACTTGGTTGGACTAAGATCTCGAGAATAAAGAGGTTGGTACTGAGACAGGAGAAAAGCAAAGATGACCTTTGAAATGATTGTGATAAGTGCGTTTAGAGCTGTGAGAGGAAAATGATTTCTCAGTCATCACTAGATTAATGCCTATGTCCTATGTAACAGAAGACTACAAGCAAAAACCATACCATTTAGTGTCGGTTAGAAATGAAGACCCCAAAAAGCAGAGGCGTCTGTGTGTGTTGCAAAGTCTGGTAAGAAGTGACTAGTCAGCCGGGTGTGGCTTAATCCCAGCAGAGGCAGGCGGATCTCTGTGAGTTCAAGGCCAGCCAGGTCTACATAGCAAATTCCAGGGCAGCAGGGGCTACAGGGAGACCCTGTCTCAAAAAGACTGAAAACAAAACAAAAAACAAAGCCAGAAGTGACTAGTCTAGGGGGTGGGGTTGGACAGGGAGGCTGTGAGGCCGTGAGTGCCGCCCGGCTGACTTGTTCTGAGTCCTCCCTTCATCTCTCTTCAAAGATAAAGACATTCTTTCCTTTCAGGAGTGGTAGCCTTATAACCTACTTCAAAGGAATGTCATCACTTTTCCTGTAGGAGGAAGGGGGCTGCTTCAGAAGCTCCCTCTACTACCAGTGCCTGAAGCAGCTCGTCCTGATCCCCGTCAGGGAAGTCCGAGAACTGAGAAGTGGCTCTACGGCTTGACCAGAGGACATTCTTCAGAGTCCTAGAGCTTGAAATTATATTAGATTTGACTGGCCTTAAGAAAGGAGTGGGAAGTTAATGGAAAGAGGTAGCATCACAGGTGTCCTCATAAATTTGATTATGAAGGGAAGCAGATAATTACTGAAAAAATATGCAGAAGTAAGGACTTGAAAATGTGCTTATCTACACTATAAGTGCTCCTAGACTGTAATGTAAGCTCCTTGAAAGCATGAGCATGGTATCTCATTGATTCATCTCAGTCCTCCTGCACTGATAAGCATCCAACCAACATGCATGTCTGTTGAACATGTAAGTCAGGCTAGCTAGAAAAGCCCAATCAGCAAGCTCAGGGTTCAAGTGAGAAACCCCATCTCGGTGTATAAGGTGGAGAGTGGTTGAAACAAACACCTGACATCAGACTCTGGCCTCCACATGCACAGAAGTGCAGACATACCTGCAGGCACGTGCACTACACATACATGCATGCACACTTGCCACAGAAGCAAAAACAAAAGACCAAAATATTGCCAACTAATAAACATAAAAGGCTTAAGAAAACCAATCATGAGGAAAAGTGTGATAACTTTAGCAATTCTTAATTTTAGTGTTAGAAGTAACTTTAGATTCAATGTAGACCATTTCTAGTTTAAGATTAAGAACATTAGAGGTTATATGACTTCCCTGGAATTTTATTTTTTACTATTTTATTATTTTTATGTTTTGAGTGTATTACATGCATGTAAGTACACCCATGTCGTGCAGTGCCTGTGGAGTTCAGAAGAAGGTGTCATAGCTCCTGGAACTGGAATTAACAGTTGTTAGCTGCCATGTGGGTGCCTGGGAATTGAACCCAGGTCCTTTGCAAGAGCAGCCAGTGCTCTTAACCCGTGAGTCATCTCTCCAGTCCCAGAATTTTCAATTGTATGAGTTTCTGGAGCAGGGAAGGCAGGGCAGCTGTAGGTTGATTATTTTATAGGATTATACTAATGTATGATAATTATGCATCTGTACAACAATGCCCAGGTTCTTGGTTTGAAATCTTGGCTTTTGCACCAGTTCCTTAACATTGAAGAAGTCATGTACCTTCTTATGTGTGCCTTGTCTCCTCATCTGTTAGAATGAAGGTGACACTGTCATAAATTTTCTTAAGAATTAAATCATACACGAAGCATTTAAGATACTGTCTTGCTAGTAGAAGTGCTCAGTAAGTGCTTCTGTGACTGAGTCTTTGGTCCAGTGCCATATTTAAATATTGTCTGTTGCAGTTACTGAGAATCTTTTTATACCTTAGTTTGCCCAACAGTGGGAGCGCCTTAGGGAGAACTGCCAGCTACTTGCTTTCTAATATCAAAATGTTTTTTTAGTTACCGATTTCTGTTTAACTTTAGGAAAACTTCCTGTTTCATGTTGCGTCTGTCAAAGGTTTCTTTAGCTTTATTCGCGGAATTGTTTTAATACTTTTTGAGTCATGACACAAATTGAAAACAAATTTGCTTCATCTTTAAACCTTATTTACATTATGCTCGTTTTATCACCACCATTGCTGTTTGCTTTGTAAGGAGAAATTACAAGAATCACTGCACGTTCCCTTCCCTGCCACGTGCCGTGTTCTCCGTCACTCACCCTCACGTGGGGGACCAAAGAAGTTTTGCGTTTGTTTTGTTTCCATTTGCTGCTTGTTTACTGTTCGTCACTTCGTTTAGAGGACGTGATCCACATCTGTTTTAAGAATTATTAAATTATTTAACTTGGAATTTAACACCAGATATGGTTACTAGAGATAAGTTCATAAGTAGCGTGAAGCATTAGTCTTGTATCACTTCCTGTGGAGTGAAACCAGAAGTTTGTAATTCTTCTGTGAACTGAAGAATCCAGTGCTGTATGTGAAAGGTCTGCACTGCCTGGATAAACTGGTTTTCTTGGTTTCTCATAAAAGCCTTTAAACTCTGGAGCCAAGGAGCATTGTTTGCTAACTACACTCAGATTCTTTTCACTGCTGGTATGTTGGGCTTCTAAGTGTGATGTTGCTCATGTTCCCCTGCTTTGACGTCATAGTTGCCTTTTCAGGGAGGAGAGGAAAAGAGATTTTCCTTTTGAATGCATTCCAAGATGGTGACAGTAGACCTCCCATGTCCTAACTCTGACAAAGTACCTGTGAGGACGTGTCATATCCAGAGGTTTCATGGCAGGTACCACTAGTTCAATACAATAGGTTTGTCATTGGTTAAGAATAAAACAGCACCTCTTAAAACTCACTTGAGGCCAGGCATGGTGGTGCACACCTTTAATCTCAGCACTCGGGAGGCAGAGGCAGGGGGAATCTCTGTGAGTTCAAGGCCAGCCTGGTCTACATAGTGAGTACCAGGCCAGCTGGGGCTACAGGGAGACCCTGTCTCAAAAAGACCAACAAAAAACAAACAAACAAACAAACAAACAAACAAAAAAAACCACTCTCTTGAGAAGTAAACTGATTTTTCCATAATGAAGAAATGCTGCTACGTATGTTTAAAGCAAACCCAGAAATGACCACAGGAAAATGAAAGATTCTAAGAATTAAAATTGGGTTGAGATATTGTTTGGATGATATAGTCTTTGTGGAAATGTACTTTGGTATTAGTGATTTCAGGGTGAAACCTGATGGAAATGCAGAAATTAGAGGTGCCAGAAACAGTGAGAAACGATTCACAAAGAAGGGCTTCAATGCTAGGTGCACAGAAGAGAAGCAGCAGACTGATCCATGCAACTAAAGCTAGAGGCCTGTGGACAAGGAGAGTGCACCAGGCAGCAGGGCGGCTCCCAGCTCAGATGGAACCTTCAGGACGGTGATTGAGTGTGCGCTACAACATGGTTTGATTGAAAGACAATAAGCAGGGAAAGAAGACATTTGAGAAAGAAGCATGAGATTAGATTTAGAGATTGTTCATGCTTAACCATCACATCAAAACCAAGAGCCTCTTTCACACATGGATTTACTAGAAAGTACCTGGAGCTGTATGGACACTAACAAATGCCAGTAAAATGGGATTTCAAAAGAAAAAAAGTCATTAAAGATTACTGGAGACATTGACATTCTGCAGTGTGTTGGTAGCATTATGCATTAATTAGACCAAAGGAGAGAGTAAATTAGTCATTTCCTTTTACATCAGTGTAAGGCTGATCAGCTCACATTTGTTGTCTCACACATGCTGGAAGCTATGTTGTTGTTTGTATGTGTGCTGTTACCTCATCTCACTTAGCCATTCTGTAATTAACACTGGGCACTTTTGTGTATGGATATAGCTGTCAGCATTGGAAAACAGCCTCTGCGTTACCATAATGGAGACATTTGTGATGAATGATCAGAAGAAGCCAAACAAAGACCTGAATGAAAATTAGAGACGTAAATGTCCCTGTCCTCTGCCTTAGGTGTGAAGTCTGTCCATGGGCTGTCTGAGCTTCACTCTTGAACTTGGCCCTGTCTCATGGCTCCCTGTATTTCCTGCTTGTCTTCAGAAATCACATGCTTGTGCTTTGAGTGCTGCTTCAGTGTTCTGGGGCAGCGCGCTTCCCTTTCATCACGCTGCAGTCCCACACCTTATTTCTTGTCTATTTCAATACCTAAGATAATTATCCCCAACTCTAGCATTTTCTAATTGGAAAAGTTGGAGATCCAAAATTGTAGTGCCTTAAATCTTCAAAATATGCTTTCAAAGCTGGGTGTGGTGGCACACGCCTTTAATCCCAGCACTCGGGAGGCAGACAGATCTCTGTGAGTTCAAGGCCATCCTGGTCTACGTAGTGAGTTCCAGGAAAGCGGGGGCTACAGGGAGACCCTGTCTCAAAAATACCAAAAAAAAAAAAAAATAATAATAATAAGAAGGTCAAATCCAGCCAGGGTAGCACACGCCTTTAACCCCAGCATTCAGGATCCAAAGGCAGGTGGATCGCGGTGAGTTCAAGACCAGCCGAGGTTACAGGGAGACCCTGTCTCAAAAATACCAAAAAAAAAAAAAAATAATAATAATAATAATTTCAAAGCCAGACATGGTAGCACACGCCTTTAATCCCAGCATTCAGGATTCAAAGGCAGGTGGATCGCTGTGAGTTCAAGACCAGCCGAGGTTACAGGGAGACCCTGTCTCAAAAAGACCAAAAAAGAAAAAGAAAAAAATGCTTTCAAATAGATGGAAACCACTAAATAATATAGAGAAACAATAATATAAAAGCAAACCATGTTCAGTGATATTAAAAAAAATGCCAGTTTAATTTTTTCCAAAAAACTGACATGAAGAAATTAATTTGAAATTTTTAACTTGACTGACTTGCTTCACTATTGTAGACAGACTAACCTTTACAGACCCACTAGATGCAATAGCACCGTCTCCAATTTCGTGATGACCGAAAACATGTCCAGCTATATTGCCCAGTGCCCCCTGGACAGGTGATGGGTTCAGAATCAAAGGTGGACATGACATCAGTTTCTACAGAAAACCCATTTCACAAATTCCAGATTTCATGAACTAATGTAATGAATCAAGTAAAAGAATCAGGACCATCTGGAATTACACACTGCGTGTAAGCCACTACAGAATCTTGGGTAGCAAGGTCTTTGCCCATGATATACTATACACCTGTTTACATCTGATACCCAAATTGCTGGTTTAGTTCGTAGTTACCCAACCGCACATCCTCCTATTCCTATGATCACCCTTGAAACACACTTTTCAAATAGAAAGGCAACAGAATTAAACTAGAAGAGAATATGATGTAAACAAAAATCCATGATCTCAGAGGAAAAAGACGTAGATCCATCCTTGTTTCTCTGAAATGCCCTTCTGTGCTTGCTACATTATTAACTCTAGTGAGCTTTCCATGAAGTTAACTGTCCTACTTTGTTCCTCCACTGCTGTGACAAAACACTCTGACCAAAACCAACTTGGGGACGAAAGGGTTTATTTTATGTTACATCTCCCAGGTCACAGTTCATCAGGGAGCCCAAGGTAGGAACTCAGGGCAGGAACCTGGAGGCAGGAGCTGAAGCACAGGCCATGGAGGAACACTGCTTACTGGCTTGCTCCCCGTGGGCCCTGCTCAGCCTGCTTTCTTATGCAACACAGGTCCACCTGCCCAAGGGCATCACCCACAGTGGGCTGGGCCCTCCCACATCACTCAGCAATCAAGAAGGTGCCCCATGGACATGGCCATAGGTCAGTCCAATGAAGGCAATTCCCCAATTGAGGCTCCCTCTGCCCAGGTGTGTCAAGTTGACACTAAAGCTATCCAGCACATTAACTCTACTCAGTTTTATTATTTACTTATTTATTTTGTTGTTTTTGGTATATGGTGGTGAGTTTTGGTTTTCTTTTGAGACAGGGGTTTCACTATATAGCCAGGTTCTCTCTAATTCGAGATCCTCCTGCCTTGGCTTCCTGAATGCTAAAGTTAATGGTGTTGTCACCTCATATAGCTAAACATTGAATTTTAAAGGACTGTCTTTTATTCTTAGATTATTTCTAAATTTGATGTTAAGATATAGTTTCTTCGAGATGCAGAGATGGCTCAGTGGTTAAGAGCACTGGCTGCTCTTCAGAGGACCCACAGTTGGTTCCCAGCACCCACATGGCAGCCAACAACCATCTAAACTCCATTTCCAGGGGATCCAACCACCTCTTCTGACCTAGGACATTGCATGACCCAGGTGCACTTATTCATGCAGTCAATACACTCATACAAATAATAATAAAATACTAAAAAAAATTAAAAGAATTTTAGTTATATTGTAATTGTGATTGTAGAGGAATATGGCTTTTGTTTTGTTCTTCTCAAAATCAAAGTAATTTTTGTTTTTGTTGAATTTGTACTAGTCCATTAAGTGAAAGTATTGAGAAATACTGACTGGCTCTCTAGGCCACGCTTGGTAAAAGGAATGTATATTCTGTATAAACAGTAGATCTACCACACACAGCTGTCCATGAATGTCATAGTAAGCAGCACAAATGTACCAAGATTAGCATTACAGGCTGCCTTGCAAAAAATGTTCACGATGCATTATATGAAAAAAGGTTACAGAACATTTTAATATTGTTATGTACTATATATAATTATGTTATTATTTTATTAATATATTGTTATATAAAAAAGTTATAAACTATACGTACAATATTACTAATAGAGATTCAGTGATTTTTATTTTCTTATATTTTTTTCTAGAAGTTCTAATTGTCAGTGTATCACTAAGAGTAGTTTTTAGAGTTGTAGAGAATGATTTCAGTGTTCTATTGTAATTAATGTTTTTAATTTTATCTGTCTTAGTTTTTCCTTTTTGATTTTAAAAGTATTGCAGAATTTTAATGAATAGAAAGGGACTCCCCCCTCAGCAGACTATACTTCTATTTGTAATGAAAGTTATTAAAATAGTTATTTATACATACATACATGTATAATTTTAATTATAAAATCCTCCTGTCCATGCTTTGATAGAGATTTTTATCATTAAAACTTTAGGAAGAACAGCAGACATGAAATGAAAAAGACTTCAATTCACTGCTACTTTTAAAGAAGACAACCCAAAAATCTGAATCTCTTTATAAAGTGGCTCAAGGGTTATTATTAAAATGAACTACATTAAGTTTTAAAGCATTCTGTTCAAAGTTGTTTGGGCCCTCCTAGCTACTGTAATAAAGATTTTTAAATCATCCTTTATTTTAGCACTCAAGGAAAGCTGTGTAAGAAAAATTACTCATTTTCATGACAAACTAGAGTAGCTATGAGGGAGCAGTATGAAGAATGTAAGATGATTCAGGGTATGTTTTTCCTAAAATGGGCAAAAGTACCAGTTAAAGAAAGAAAGAAAGCACAAATGTACAGATAATAGATTATAAGGGGGAAGTAATCACTAAATTTCAAGAAATTTAAAATTTTAAATAAATTTGAAAATCATGAATAGAAGAATAATAACTGAGGAGAATAAGAAAATATATACACATTTGCTTATTTTTGCTTAAAAAATTCAGAGCATAGAAACCAGTGTGATTGGTTACTGGTTAGTAGGTTGGGACCTGTAGTCCATATTCCCTCTTTACCAAGGATTCCAGGAGATAAAAGAGGTAATCTGGATAATTCAGTTGCAGACTGTTCTAGTTCGCCTTCAATTGCCATGACAAAACAGTGACCAATACGAACTTGGGGAAGAAAGGGTTTATTCAGCTGACATCTCCCAAGTCATAGTTCATCAGGGAGCCTAAGGTAGGAACTCAGGGCAGGAACCTGGAGGCAGGAGCTGGAGCACAGGCCATGGAGGAACTCTACTTACTGACTTGCTCCCAGGCCCCTGCTCAGCCTGCTTTCTTATACAACACAGGCCCACCTGCCTAGGGGTGGTACTGCCAACAGTGGTCTAGGCCCTCCCATATCACTCAGCAATCAAGAAAATACCCCACAGACATGACCCTAGGCCAGTCCAATGGAGGCAATTCCCCACTGAGGTTCCCTCTACCCCAGTGTGTCAAGTTGACAACTGACCCCTTATCAACTTGACACACAATACATCACTATTAAACCACAACCTTTCCATTTTTTTTCCCAAGATGATAACAGTCACGACATTAAAAGTTACACAGTCCTTTAAAAAATCCGAACACTTAAAAGTCCGTAGTCTCATTTAAAAGTCTCTTAACTGTAGGCTCCTTTAAAATCCAAAACAAGTGTACTCTCTTATTTCAAAGGGAAGAATCCGGCACACCTAAGCAAAACCTATGTCCAGCAAAGTAGCTCGAGGCTGGACATTTGGGATTCACTCACGATCTTCTGGGCTCTGAAGGGTTCTGGCAGCACCACTTCTCTGACTCTGCCATCCACAAACAGCTCATCTCACAGACCTAGGCCGGCTCCATTCCATACCTGCTGCTGCCCTTGATGGTCATCCCATGGTCCTGGCATTATCAAAAAGCTGGGGTCTCCACTGAAACTGAGGCTGCACCTTCACCAATGATCTCTTCTGGCCTCTTGGAGTGCAAAGCCTCAGATTCTCTCCATGATTCCTTCAATCCTGGGGTCTTCACTGCAACTGAAGCTGCACCTTTACCAGTGGCCTTTCCTGGCCTCTCGGGGTGCCAAGACTCAGCTGCTCTATGTGACCCCTTCACGCTTTCAACACTAGAACCATGCAGGAGACTTATACACATTACCAAGTCCTGCTTCCAGCTTGAGATAGAAGCTTGGGCCCTCCTCTGGACCACAGCTTCTGTGCTGACCCTGAGGAAGTACTTCCCAGAAGATTTTTCGACAGTGATCCTGGTCTCTTGTTATTTACAGCTGATTTTTCAGCCAGCTAACCAGCATCAGTTGTCCCAGTAAAGCAAAAGTTTCACTTCAGTGGTTCTGGTGTCTTCTTAATGAAAGCTGATTCTTCAGCCCCAGCTGGCCAGAAACCACAGATTCTCAATTCAAAATATCACACAAACAGCCCTGATAGTCTCTGCTTCCCTTTGAAGCACAAGCCAGGCCTTCATTGTCCACAACTATTCAGCATAACTGTTCCAAGCTCCTTAGCAACAAACTAAATACTCAATGACTTTTCCAGCCCAAAGTTCCAAATGCTTCCACAATCCTCCCCCAAATACCAAGGTCAGGTCTGCCACAGCAATACCCCATGATCCTGGTACCAATTTCTGTTCTGGTTTGCCTTCAATTGCTGTGACAAAACACTCTGACCAATATCAACTTGGGGAGGAAAGGGTTTATTCAGCTTACATCTCCCAAGTCACAGTTTATCAGGGAGCCCAATGTAGGAACTCGGGGCAGGAACCTGGATGCAGGAGCTGGAGCACAGGCCATGGAGGAACAATACTTACTGACTTGCTCCCCTGGCCCCTGCTCAACCTGCTATCTTATACAATACAGGAGCACCTGCCCAGGGGTGGCACCACCCACAGTGGGCTGGGCTCTTCCACATCACTCAACAATTAAGAAAATACCCCACAGTGACCACAGGCCAGTCCAACGGAGACAATTCCCCAGTTGAGGCGCCCTCTAGCCAAGTATGTCAAGTTGACAACTAAAGCTGTGCAGCACACAGACGTATTTATTAAACAGAGTCCTTTTAATTCACCTCCAAAATGTTATGGAGAGTCCTTATTTGTGAAATGCTTTTATCCAGATATACATAGTCTTATTGGAAGTAATGTGAGATAGATTTATTTGATGGGCCCTGTCATCAGTTATAGAAGGGTCTGAAAGATCTTTCTTAATGGGAATGGCTCTCATTATATGTTTTCTACTTCCCTCATTTAGCGTGTTTGTGTGTTAAGTCTTAACTAGAGAACAAGCTATGTGGGATTGGGATAATGGAAGTTTTGAGGGTAGCTTGTTGATGTCTGGACCCTTTCTGTGCATTACCTGTCAGTTATTAGCAGAATTTGGTGTGCGGTAGTGCTGACCTCCATGAGCTGGGTTTGAGCACCCAACCCTTCAAGTTTTCTCCATAATCTACAGGGCTGGATTTAAACAGGGACATAAGTGTGAGATTTACCCCAGGTATTGTTTTGTTTAGTTGTTTGGAGCTATATTAACTGTATTTAACATCAAGCAGTGAAAAACTACATTTTATTTCTATTCCAGACGATCATGTACATTTTTCTATTTATGTTGTTAATGTATTATTAAACTATCAAGCATGCAAAGGAATTGCCTTGCATGGCCAGCACCAGTCCTGAAGCTGGTACACACTGAATTAATGTGCATGTAACCACCCACCCTGCCGGCTTACCTTTTAAAAACTTTTATTGAATTTTTGTGAATTTTGTCCAATATATTTTGATCATATTTAGATCCCCTCCTATATCTGCCACCCCCCCTTTCTAATTCCACACTGAATTTCTGTACTGATATATGGATGGATGGATGGATGGATGGATGGATGGATGGATGGATGGATAGATAGATAGATAGATAGATAGATAGATAGATAGATAGATAGATAGATAGATAGATAGATAGATAGATAGATAGATAGATAGATAGATAGATAGATAGATAGATAGATAGATAGATAGATAGATAGATAGATAGATAGATAGATAGATAGATAGATAGATAGATAGATAGATAGATAGATAGATAGATAGATAGATAGATAGATAGATAGATAGATAGATAGATAGATAGATAGATAGATAGATAGATAGATAGATAGATAGATAGATAGATAGATAGACAGAGATATAGATAGTATACTATAATGCTATATATGCAAATAATATATACTATTTTATTATATATAAATATAGAGTCAGGGTTGCGTCTCCAAACACAGGTTTGTGTTCATCACTGGAGCCTGGTCAACCTACTAAGAATCTCACTCTTAAATGTGCCTGAATCTCCTCTTCACAGCAGTCATTGGTTGCTGTTAGTTCCTCAAGAAGCACTGGAGTTTCTTACCCACTTCCCCATGTCTGTGCTGAGATTTTGTCTGGTTTGAGCTTACATGGGACCACTGCTGTTTGTTCAGCTGACGAGCTGTCTGAAAACTGTGTTTCCTTGTGATCATCCACCTCCTCTGGCTCTTACAATCTTTCTGCCCCCTCTTCTGCAGCGGTCCCTGAGCCCTGGGAGACAGAAGTTTGATAGAGGTGTCCTATTCAGGGATAAACAGTCTGCAGCCACTTGTTCTCTGCATGTTAATCAGTTGTGGTTTTTTGTGTTAACCACCATCTGCTGTGTAAAGGTGCTTTTTGCTGAGAGTTGAGAGATGCATTAATCTATGGGTATAATGATAAGTCATTACGAGTCAGTTTAATATGATGTCTACTTAGCAGAATAGTAGTATCCTCTCCCCAATGACCTGTGACCTGTCTAGCCACAGGTTCCTAGGCCTGATATTAATGTTAGGTATGGACATCATCTTATGAAGCAGACCTTAAATCTAATTAGAAAGTGGTTGGTCACTCCCATAACACTCATGCCACTATTCCACCAGGGGGCATATCTTGCCAGGCCAGTTGTTGTAGCTCACAGGATTCACAGCTGGGTGAGGTGGTGCTAAATTTTCCCTTCAGGTAGCTTGTATAGCACTTTACAACACTTCGAAAGCTAGACAGTAGAGATGAGGCTTTGAAGTCAGCACCAGCTTCATTTCTCCTTGTTTGTTCTACAGTTCATGTATGTGGTGTCTTCAGAAATAGGGTCTTAAATCATGAAGTTCTAGTGAGTTACCAAGAGCAGGGGCAAATGGCCAGTATTGTTTGAGGGTATATGGAATCTTTGATTAACAGCTTCAAAAAAGGGAGTCCATTCCTGGCATTGGGAATTGGAAGCCTATGGTGTCTAGTAGGGGCAACATCTCCCTGTTATAAGGTAGCTCCTTTTAATCGTTTTAAAAAATTTTATTGAATTTTTGTGTATCTCATGCACAGCATCGTAATCATCTTTATACCCCCTTCCCTAGCAGCACCCACTCATAGCGCCCCCCCCCCCGGTGGATTCATGCATTCAGTCATTTATGTTAAGGTCTATCAAGTTAGTATCCCCTGACATCCTTCAGTGCACCTTCATCCACTGGGGTCTAGTCTGCCTATCTCGAGTCACTCCCTTAAAGATCAGCTCTTAGCTAGGTGTGGTGCCACACGCCTTTAATCCCGGCACTTGGGAGGCAGAGGCAGGTGAATCTCTGAGTTCAAGGCCAGATTGTTCCAAACCAGCTGGGGCTACAGGGAAACCCTGACTCAAAAAAAGATCAGCTCTTCCTCACCTCTCAACACTCAGCAGTAATCAGCCTGCCCAATAGTTCTTCAGCTAGGATTGGGGCCTGCTGCCCATTTCCAAAGTTCTATGCTGAGTTTTTGTCTGCTTGCGTTTACATAGATTTTGTGCATGCTGTCTCCATTGCTGTAAGTTCATATGGGCACGGTCCCAGGAGCCTGTAAGATTCTGTATCGTTGTGGTCCTGTACCTCCTCCTGTGGCTCTTACAAACAGGGACATAAATGTGAGATTTACCCCAAGTATTGTTTTCTGTTTAGTTGTTTGGAGCTATATTAGTGGTATATTTAACATAGAACACTCTTTCTACCTCCTCTTCCACAAAGGTCGCTGAGCCCTGGGTGGGTGAAGCTTGATATGGGAGTCCTGTCCAAGGACCCCCATTCTGCAGGCTCTTATTCTCTATATTTTGGCCTTTTGTGTTCATTGCCCTCTGTTGCATGAGGGAACTTTGTTGATGAGAGTTGAAAGATGCATTAGTGCTCTCTCTACCCCTTGTTCCACTAGGATCTATAAGCCTTGGGTGTAGGAGGTTCCATTGTAGATGTGTCACTTAGGGCTGGGCATTCTGCAGATACTTTATCTCTGTGTGTGTCCAGTTGTGGAACTTTGTAAAGGTCTCCATTTGTTGCAAAAGAAGCTTGTTTGATGTGTGGTGAGTGGCATACTTATCTGTAAGCTCAGAAATCCATAGCAAGAAATAGTTGTCTAGGGATATGACAGCCTTGGGGTTTTCTCTAAGATCTAGGACCTCTCCAGCCATGTGTGTTTGGCTATGTTTATAGTACCACACATGAGTTCTTTCCCATTGAATGGGTTTTAAGTGTAATTAGGTAGCTATTGATTAGCTCCAAGATAAAAGTGCCACTATTGCCCCAATGTAGTTTACTGTGCTGGTCATTGTGGTTATTAGGCCTTAAAGCTGAGGTTGGACTATCAATTGATGTTCTCCCTTAGCAGCTCCAAAACTATGAGAGCTGGTCTTCAGGGAGGTGACTTCCAGATCCGTTCCAGCTCCATTGCTCCAAGTCCTGTGTCCAGAGTATGTCCTGTCTTCAGCAATAGGCTCTTACCTTCAAGCTTTTAGAGGCGATCAAGGACTGTAGCAATAGCCTGTGTAATTTGGGGAGTCTCTTGGACCACCCTGGCCAACAACTCAAAGGGAGGTTTCTCCTGTCAGGCACTGTTTCTTGTTATATAGGCCTTCAGCTATATACATGGACTCATGTAGAGATATTGAATGTATAATTTTTCCATATGGTTAATCTCTTTTTTATAACGTACACATATAATCTTTAAGTAACTTCTATAGTGGTAGGTTTCTATATGACTTTCTCAAGGTCTTTAGTATAGGTCCCCCTCCCCGTACCCCTCCTCTGCCTTGTCCTCCCACGCCCCACCCCTTTGACCCGTCCTTCTCTGTTAGGCCCTCCCCCCTTTATATCATTGCATTTTACCTCCCCTTCCAGGAAGCACCCACCATGGCCATTTACTAGATTCCTGACCTCTCTGAATTTTAAAATTGAAGCATGCACATCTAAGACTTCAAAGTGCTCACTTATTTTTTAAGAATCAAGAAACTTCAGCAATACTTCAACATGAGTATTTTTACTAATAATATTTTTCTGTAAAAATATTTTGAGTTAGTCTAGTTCAGATTCCCAAGTAGTTTTTGCAAAATACTGTTTTATTACTTATTCTACTAAAGACAAAAATAATTATGATATTGAAGTGGAATGAACTGGCAGTTCGGAAATTACCTGTATGTATTCTATATTGAACAAATAAGTAAATATATTATGAATAATTAAAGCTATTTTTCTCACTGCTGAAACACCTATAGAGGCTATAGAGAGGAATATTGCCATGAACTGTGCTGTTGGATTGAACTGGAGGCATCAGTATAAATATGTGATGTTGTTATGTGTGAGTGCAGGAATATAGATATTCACTAGTATGCACACAACACATATGCATGTGCTTCTGGCTCTTCTAGCCACAGAGAGGCCCTTATAATAGTGACATTCTAACATGGCTGACCACACCAAGAACTTGGGTTTAGTCTGACTGCCGTTCTTCACTAAGTGGAACCGTGTCTCCCAGAGAAGTGGTTGGTTCCAGAGCTGCCAAAGAAAAGCAGAAACCATTTGGAGTACCTTGTTAATGGGGGAAGATAAGAGCATGGTTAACTGTATTTAGGGTTGGAAACATGCCTAACGAAGCCTTCAGGACTTCTGTGGCTACATATAAGGCACAGTGGCTGACAGTATTCGATGGTGCTGACAGGTTGTCTTAGTCCACTTTTGCTGCTATGAAGCTGGGTAATTTGTGTTATAGTAATTCAGCTCTTAGAATGTTAGAGGCTGTGAAGTTCACAGTCAGGGCACAGCAGGTTCAAGTGTCTGCTAAGAGCTGCTCTTTGACTCAAGGTTGTTCCTTATTGCTGTGTCTTCCAGAGGGGACACATGCTCTAACTTCACATGGCAGAGAACAGAAATGCAAAGGTTAGCTGTAAAAATAAATGATAGATGGCAAAAAGGTTTTATTTTTATTTTTATGTGTATGAGTATGGCCTGCATGTATGTAAGTGCACCGGTGTTGTGTAATGCCTGCAGAGAGGGTGTTAGATCCCCTGGAACTGGAGTTGCACAGACAGTTGTTAGCCGCCATGTGGGTGCTGGGAATTGAACCGGGTCCTCTGCAAGAGCAGCCAGTGCTCTTAACAGCTGAGTCATCTCTCCAGCCCCCGATAAAAAGTTTTGATAAGAGTCTCACCCAACTGCTGGAAGGAATGTCAAGTGCTGCAACTTCTCTAGAAAATTGTCTGTCAGTTTCATAGTAAGTTAGCTATATAATCTATTAATCCCACTCCTAGAGATATGCTCAAGAGAATTCATACATGTGTACACTAAAGTGTTCATAGCACTGGCATTTATAACAAACCCAAAGTGGAAAAACGGAAATGTTCATCAGCAGATCTATAGATAAATAAAAGGTAGTGTATCCATACAATGGAATATTATTCAGCAATAAAAAGAAATGAAGTCTGGTATAACATGGATGAACCTTGAAAGCAATATGTTGAGTGAGAGAAGCTGATCATGAAGACCATGTAAACCATTTACAGGAGCTGAGGAGAATAGAGCTACATGGAAGCATCATTGCTGCCTACCACTGAGGAAAGGGGGAATGGGTGAATGTAGGGATGGGGTGATGGTGGCTGTGGTTCTTCCAGGATTAAAAAAATGATCTATGATTGATAGAGAGATTGATGTCCAACTCTGAATCTGCCAAAAGCCTATTGTGTGCTTTAGTGAAATGGATCGTGTAGTATGTGAAGTTTATCTCAATGATGTTTTTTTTTCTTTTTAACAAAAATTTTATTGAATTTTTATGCAGTTCATATAATACACCTTGATTATACTTAGACCCTCTCCCCCTTCTGTACCCCCCCATAGCCTGTCCACTGGATTTCATGCATTCTGTCATATGTTAAGACCTATGGAGTCAAGTGTGTGTCCCCACATGTCCCTCACTGTGAGTTCATTCACTGGAGTCTGTTCAGCCTATCTAGTGTCACCCCCTTAAAGAAGACTAGCTCTCCCTCACCCAGCAGTGATTGGTTCCATGGCTAAGGTCGAGGCCTGCCACCCATTTCCCCAGTTCTGTACTGGGTTTTTGTCTTGTTTGAGTTTGCATGACTCTTGTACATGCTGTAACCATTGCTCTAAGTTCATATGAACAAGTTCCCAGGCGCCTGGAAAACTGTTTTCTTATGGTCATCCACCACCTCTGGCTCTTACAATCCTTCTGCCCCCTCTTCCACAATGGTCCCTGAGCCCGAGATGACAGAGGTTTAATACAGGAGTTTTATCGGAGCATACGCTCTGCAGTCTCTTATTCTCATTTTGGCCATTTGTGACTTTCTGTGTTAATCACCATCTATTGCATGAAGAAACTCTGCTGGTGAGAGTTGAGAGATGCATTAATATTCTCTCTGCTCCTTGTTGCACTATGTTTCATGAGCCTTATGTGTAGACGTTCCATTGAAGATGTGTCACTTAGGGCTGGACATCTCACAGACACTTATTCTCTGAGTCAAAGCTGTTTTTTAAAGGTTCTGATCAAATTGATCATTCTTTTTATTATAAGGCAAGTAAAGTTCACTGAGAAAAGACTTACGTAAAGCATCCCTAGCATAATTTGCCATTGTTTTTAAAATCTTGCATGCCAACAATTGTTGTTGTTAGGAACTGCTTGTGAAATAGTTCCAAAAGTAGCTTTCACGCTTTGGATAAATAAAAGTGTATGAAACAATGTATTTGTTCCGCACTCAGTGTTACTGATCATCACTGTAATTACAAATGTTAGAGTCATTTAACATTTAAAGTGATGTGGTCGGAGTCACTCTAAAGTGAAGTCTTAACTAAAGAAGGAAAGGCAAACTTTGAAGTACACTTGGAAGAACTGGGGTTTGCTGGGAGGGTCCTGAATGGTGGTGGTGTTGATTCGTTTTGTCAGTGTTTCCAGGCAGAGTCCTTTTTTCTGTCACATATCTCAAAATCTCCATTAGAAAGTAACTCATGGAGGGTGAGGAGAAAGAAAGTTACGTCAGGATTTTTTTTAATTAAGCTACTAACTTTCCCCACTCAGAGGGGAAAGCTGAATAGAAGTAGTTGATCTGCTGATTTTGTCAAGAACTGGGCTTGTGATAAACAACTTAAAAGTGTAGATGCTTCAGCCGGGCGTGGTGGCGCATGCCTTTAATCCCAGCACTTGGGAGGCAGAGGCAGGTGGATCTTTGTGAGTTCGAGGCCAGCCTGGTCTACATAGTGAGTTCCAGGACAGCTGGGGCTACAAGGAGACCCTGTCTCAAAAAAAAAAAAAAAAAAAAAAAAAGTGTAGATGCTTGACATAACATAACAAAAGCTTCATAATTATGTCAGTAGGTAAAATATGGTTTGATTAAAGAGCTCCACATTTTAATTAAAGTAACATTTTTTCAAATTTTAATGGAAAAAATATAACGCTTTCTATGATATAATTTTCATTTACCTGAATAAGATAATAGCAGAAGTTTAAGTGGCAAAACACATATCCATTTTCTTTTTTTCTTGCTGTCAGTATATTCTGCCTTAAAGTACTAGAAAAGTGATAATATTTTCACCAAGTGGAAGTTTACAGAGGTCTTCACAATTTTTGTGAGATCAATCAATGTGGCAATTATCCTTTGTCTTTTTAGCCTTATTTTCCAGGACTCAAAATTAAATTTATCAAGAAACCACAGGGAAATGATTACTACATTAATCCTCGATGAAGTAAATTTTACATGAATAGTCTTCAGTATTATTGGCGTGTGAAGTATAACCATTACACAGGTTCACTAATGCTTCAAAGTGGAAGAGTAGGAACTATAGCTATAGCCGCATGTGCATTCATGAGCATCTCCTTCAGTGGACTGGACCACTCTTGGCATTTCTATGATGTCATCTGGGCTAAAATGCCTGCCCTACTCAAGATAGGCACTAACTGGTCATGTAGGAAAAAAATGTCCCTTAGGCGTCTGAGAGGGAACTTTGCCATATAAGACTAATCTCATATACATAAGCTAGATCATTGTTGTTTTTGTGTTCATCTGTAAAGCAAAATTGAGAAATGGAAAGTAAATTTAAAGTCATAGGACTGAGTCACTTGTGTTTTTCATTGATAATATGACCTTGTAAACACCTCTTAGTATCATTAACATTCAAATTATTTCATGAACAAAATGGAATCCCAGATGTGGTACTTAGATAGTTGAGTTCAGAGATAAGTATACCACTAAAGACTGAAAACTGGAAATACCCATTCATTAGAAGCTAATTTTCTCTGCATTATTTCCTGGCAGGTAACAAATCACAAGACAGTGGCATAGCAGAAATGGAAGAACTTCCTGTTCCACATAACATTAAAATAAGCAACATTACATGCGACTCATTCAAGATTTCATGGGAAATGGATTCAAAATCAAAGGACCGCATCACACACTATTTCATTGACCTCAACAAGAAAGAGAACAAGAACTCTAATAAATTTAAACACAAGGTAAGTTCTGATGCATGCATTCATTGTATCTTTATTTTTCATTTTACGTGTATTATGAGTGTTTTGCTTGCCTGTATGTGAATGCACTGGTTTCATGTGATGCCTACAGAGGCCAGAAGAGGGCATCAGATCCCCTGTAACTGGAGCTAGAGACAGTTGTTAGCTGCAGTGTGGGGGCTAGGAACCAAACCCAGGTCCTCTAGAAGAGCAGCCAGTGCTCTTAACCACTGAGCCATCTCTCTAGCCCTTCATTGCATCTTTGAAAGTATGAAGATATTTTAAAAGAAAGAATAATTTCAGTGACTTATATATTTAACATTGGGAAGAATCGAAATTATGTGTGATTTAAAAACATTGTCCCTGACCTCCCTCTGCTTCCCTGGGCCTGCAGGAGCCACAGCAGGCCTCACTCCTACCCATAGGCCTCTCTCAGGGGTAAGTCCATTGCACCCTCCTCGCCTTGACTCCCCCAGCCCCATTCACCCTCCCATCTCTGCCGCCATTCTCTCCCCCGAGTTTGGGTCCTGCCCCATTCCTTGTCTTAGGGCCCCAGACAGCTGGGGAACCAATACTGCTCTCTGATCCTTTTCATCCAGACCAACGGAGTGCCTTTTCTGGGCCCCAGGGGCACTGCTTCTGGGCCTGGCCTGCCCTCAACTCCCTCTGCTTCCCTGGGCCTGCACCACCCACCAGCCTCTTTCTGGGGCACTGGGGCTGACCTTTCCTCTTGTTGATCCTTTGCATCCAGACCAACCCAGCTCCTCAATGCAGTCCCCAGGAGGCCTTGGGGCCTCTTCCTGCCCCATCTGCCTTTGCATCTCTTGGTGGGACCGCCACCAGCTGCCCTAGACCAGCATCTTTCCTGAGCCAGGCTCCCAGGTCAGTCCAACCCCCAAATTCCTGAGGCCAAAATCATTCCTGGAGGAATCCAGACCTTAGGAGAAAGCCTGAAAACATCTGACCCGCACCTGAATTGGGCCTCTGTGGGAACTCCTGAAGACAAAAGCACTCCAGCCACTCCAATATAAAATCAAAAGAGGGAACCAGAATGCTTAGACAAGCCAGATTTTCATGTCCCAAAAGTAAACCACAAAGACACATAAAGTTCACAAAAAGACAGACCTAAACTTGAAGGCCTGAGTCTCACACAAGAATCAGAAACTACAAAAGAAATTCACACGCCAAAAATCACAGAG
>NW_008345269.1:335046-335961 GCF_000622305.1 Nannospalax galili
CCACAGATGCCAACCCAGATTACTATATCCAGCCAAAATGTCTATTATAGTTGAAGGGGAAAGAAAAATCTTCCATGACATAAATAGGCTGAAGGAATTCTTGTCCACAAAACCAGCCCTTCAGAGAGTTCTGGGAGCAATACAAAGAGCTGAAGAAAGGAATGACTATACCCAAGGGGTTGCAGAAAGAACTCCAAGGAGAGTATAACAGTGTAAAAGTACAGCTACAGCAAGAATATAAACAAAAAAATGACAGGATTCAATACTCATCTTCCATTAATAACTTTAAATATTAACGGACTGAACTCCCCATTCAAAAGACACCGACTATGTGACTGGATTAAGAAACAAAACCCATCTTTTTGTTGTCTGCAAGAAACTCATCTCACTTTCAAGGACAGACACTATCTCAAAGCGAAAGGATGGAAAAAAATATACCAAGCAAATGGCACTAAGAAAAAAGCAGGCGTAGCAATTCTAATATCTGACAAAATAGACTTTAAACTAAAACTAATCAGAAGAGACAAAGAGGGCCACTTCATTCTGATCAAAGGAACAATGAATCAAGAAGATATTACAATCATGAACATTTATTCACCAAACTCTGGTGCACCCAACTTCATAAAAACAATACTACAGGACTTTAAGACCCAGATTAACCCAACTCATTAATAGTAGAGGAATTCAGTACCCACGGTCTCCATTAGATAAGTCAACAGGGCAGAGAGTTAACAGAGAGACATCTGAATTAAACAATACCGTGTATCAAATGGACTTAACAGACATCTACTGAGTATTCCATCCAAGCACCAAAGGACATACTTTATACTCAGCACCCCATGGAACCTTCTCCAAAATCAAACGTATACTGTGGCACAAAACAAACCTCAACAAATACAAAAAGATTGAAATAAT
>NW_008345269.1:338529-339106 GCF_000622305.1 Nannospalax galili
TACTTTGAGGGCCTATACTAATTTGGTCAGAGGGATATAAAGGACAGTTTTTGCTCCTTGCCCTCCTAGGTCGACTAGTTCCAGGGGACTATGAGCATCTCTCAAAATGTCCTATAACTGTGGTGAGGCACCTGCCCTCTTGATCAGGGAGGCCGAGGAGACACCACCAGATGGACTTGAACCAGTGTCTGGTCTATAAAGAGGAGGGTCAACCCAGAGGAATCACTTCCTCCATGCTTCCAAGCAAAACCAACCATGGTCGAGCAGGACCTTTGACTTATCTTCACATAGATGGAACTGGTAAAAGAAAGGAGCCAGGGGCTCCTCCCAAGCCCATGTGTGACCCGAGGAACAGATCCTCAAACGACTTCAAGAGTAAAAATAAATCGGTTTATCTGGACCAACTGTATGGCCTTAAACACCCAAAAGGAAAGTATAACCAAAGATTAAAGGGGCCAACATAGCTTCATAAGAGTCCATATGTATAGCTAAAGGCTATATAACAAGCAACAATGCCAGACAATTAATACCTTCTTTTGAGTTGTTGGCCAGGGTGGCCAAAGGGATTCCAGATAGT
>NW_008345269.1:339609-340329 GCF_000622305.1 Nannospalax galili
TGGTTTAGACAGAGTACAATGCTGTATAACTGTATTAATTCAACTATATACCTAAAAATTTACAGCCCATTTTGAAAGAGATGCATCTTAGCTCTGGAAATTGTTATTGAATATGTCAATGCTGTTGTAATGAAATGGTTCTTCTAATTATATGGTTATTAAATAAATAATTAAAAAAAATTGTCCCTGTCATAAATTTTAGAAGAAAATGTCACATGTATTGCTAAAAGGTAATATTCTCCCCAAAAGGTAAACTCATGACTATATACAGAAATAAGTATCAACACTGGACTTTATTTAGTGCAAAGGAAATCGATGCTGTTCTAAGGATGGTTTGAAAGGTAATCCATTCGTATGTATGTACGTTAAAGATCTCTGCGAGTGAAGTAGAAGGTGGTTCAGAGCAGCAGTGGAGTTGACGAAAAAGAAAGACTGCTCTGCACTGCCGTGGACGGAAGTCACTGCGCCTGTGCAGGACAGACCGAGCATCATCTGTCCCCATAAATTACCAAGCTGTAAAATGTCTTCTGTAGAGTCAGAAGAACAGAACGTGCCATAGACACTGCAGACTTTTTCATTTATACATACTAACCTCCCTATAAGACCCTGATTAGCTGGTAACCCTCTGGAGACTTGTCTAAACAGTTTAGAACCTGAAAAATGCTCTAAAGCATTCTTCCTTCCTTTATTTATTTATTTATTTATTTATTTTTATTTTTT
>NW_008345269.1:340368-362583 GCF_000622305.1 Nannospalax galili
CTAACCTTAAATACTTTAGATATGTAACACCTGAACTGTTCACCTGTTCCCTTGTCATATCCTCATCATGATCAAATCTCCCTCAGATGCAGCTATTGGGTATGGCCTTCACTTGGCTTAAGTGTTCTTCCTTATGCTTCATTGTTTCTAGTGATGAAACAATACCTGCTTTTCTAAAAGGATGGCACTACTAAACTTGAACTTGGGAAGTTTCAAAGAATCCTCTCATTATCTGGAAATCTTGTCTTCTGTTGTTATGTGCACTTATACAAGCTGAATACAAGTGAGGAATTTACATAAGCCAGAGAGGTGCGAAGGAAAGAACGGGGTTAGCGAGCATTGTTACCAGATTCCACTCTGACTGGATATTCTCTGTGCTCACACCGGCCTCCTTGTAACCGCTTTGGGTGTTTAGCATTAAGTGATGACTGCTTCGAGGTATGGCCTCACATTACACATAGAATATTACAACTTTGGAAATGCAGTGAGTATTCAATCAACAGATTTATTTCCTTATCAATCATTGCTTAAAAATACCTAAACTTTTCTCAAATACATAGATGCCACATTTAAATAAGTTACCTCATATGTAAAGATTCATCTATTTTAAAAGGTTCTCTCCTTTTACATATAAATTATTTAATAATGAACTACTCTGATAAAATTATTGTCATAGCTGGGGATGGTGGTACATGCCTTTAATCTCAGCACTTGGGAGGCAGAGGCAGGCTGATCTCTGTGAGTTCAAGGCCAGCCTGGTCTGCATAGTGAGGTCCGGGCCAGCTGCACCTGGGGCTACAGGGAGACCCTGTCTCAAAAAGACCAAAAAAAAAAAAAAATTTTTTTTAAAAAAATTGGGCAAAAACTTTTTTTATTTAATGGATTTTTAAATCTATTGAATCTTGGTTCTTTTACATCTGTTTTTTTAAGTTATGTCAAATTAAAATACTATTTTGAGAAACATAGAGCATACAGAGAAAAGCAGTATGGGAATTGAAATCCAAGTCCATTTTTGTCTTTGGAATGTAGGATGTCGAGCACGCCTCTGGGTCTACTTGGTCCTTTATATTTTCATATGGAAAGTAACAGGTTTAAATATGGTAACTGTTAGGAAACCTGTTGCTGGTCAGTTTTCAGTTCCTCTCTCTGTTTACAGTTAAAGTTAAGCTTTAGCCTCCTTTCCCTTCCCTCCCTCCCCTCCCTTCCCTCCTTTCCCTCTCCCTCTCCCTTCCTTTCTTCCTTCCTTCCTTCCTTTCTTCTAAAAGAGCATTCCCTCCCTTCCCTCCCTTCTTTTTTCCTTCTTTAACTTCCTATTCTTTTTTTCCTCTTAGGATGTTCCAACAAAATTGGTTGCAAAAGCTGTTCCCTTGCCAATGACTGTTCGTGGACACTGGTTTTTGAGCCCAAGAACTGAATATACGGTAGCAGTACAGACCGCCTCAAAGCAGGTCGATGGCGATTACGTTGTGTCTGAATGGAGTGAGATTATAGAGTTCTGTACAGCAGGTAAGGGAACTGGGTACAAATACAGGAGAAGCAATCTTAACTGTTCCTGGGGAGGTAGTTTCTTTGTGTAATTGTACGTTAAATAAGTATTGCTTTGGTGGTTTGGTATTGTCAGTGTCATTGTGTAACAGATGCATAGCACTGTACTGATTGGAGGGAGCTAAGGGTCTCAGCAGGAAAACTTGATGATAGAGTCAAATTACCTTTTTGCAAAGTGAAACCTTTGCAAATAAAAATTGATACAGTGTGAAAATAACATCCTTGGAACTTGTTCTACAAGAGAACTTTCATATTTTTCTTTAACTTCATTCATTTTCACAAATACTGACAGAAGGAACCAGGAAAATAGCACCTTCTTATACTTAGCAGGGCAGGGCTCAGTGATTGTCTAGCTGAAACATGATTCCATTTTCACTCTGTGCTGGAAGGACTTTTAAATTTACCTATAGACTGCTGTCCTTTGTGAATAGCTTCACTTCTTTAAAAACAACCTAAATAGTCCCACTCTGGGGAAATCGGATGTGGGGCCCTTGTCCTGTGACGGAGAATCCTAACCCTCTACTCGAATGTTCCAGCATTGCTGTTCACTGACCCCCCCTTGTCTGTCTACATTTACTGAGCATGTCCTTGAACACTGTTGTCATCGTCCTTCCTTTTGTAGATTAGTATCGACTGTGTTTAAAAATTGGTAGAGAACACTGGAGAGAGCTCAGTGGTCAGGTGTTTGCCTTGCAAGCATGAGGGCCTGAGTTAGATCCCCAGGGCCATGCTGAACCAGCTGGGCATGGTGGTGCACTCTTGTCATCCAAGCTCTCAGAGACCAAAGACAGGCAGATCCCTGGGGCTCGGTGGCCAGGCAGCCTAGCTTCTTGGAGCTCTAAGCCAGTGAGAGACTCTCTCCCAAAACAAGGTGGATAGCACCTGAGGATGGGCACTTGAGGTTGACCTCTGGCTTCCACACAACATTCACATACATGTACATGTACCCACACATACACAAAATAGTTTAGGGAGACTGTTAAACATGAAAAAGCTTCTAGGGAAAAAAGAGTTTGCTTCATCTATTTGCAGGTTGCTTAGGAACTCTCCCAAGCTGTGGCATCCTTCGGAGACGCCCCGCCCACCAAGCCTTTCCTCTGTACCCTCACACTTGCATTCTTCTAGATGCAGCATGTGACCAACTGCTGCTTATCCCAACGTCTTCTGTTGTTTCTTAACCTGAAACTCACTGTAAAACGAGGGGCATGTTGAGGGCCAAGAGTCTATGTAATTTAGCTTCATCTTCGTTCCTTTTTGTTTATTCTACAAAGAAGTCGCTAAGAATTGTAACATCCTTGGTTGCTAAAGATTTCAGTATTCGCAAGCAAGGTAAAAATGCCACACGGGTACTGCTTTTCTTTATATTTCTGTGTCATATCATGGATTATAAGATTCACATTTAACGTATCATTAAGAAAACGCAATGCCAAGTAAAAGATGACAATGTTTTCTTACTGCATTTATTGTTACACAGTTTCAGAGATGTTAAACATAAATAAATGTGTTTTAGGATAGATTAAGTGTAATTATCAGAGTTCAGTCATCAGTAATGAAATAGCTAAAGACATCTATATTATACTAACAGTGCACAGGTTTCCACATAACTACACCAAACAGTGCCCTGGTATTTGTCCACCCAAATGAGCTTTAATTTATCTGCGAGAACCCTACTTTATTATTAGGGAAAGGTTTGAAATATTATGACTTCTTCAGCTTAAAGAAGACCTTTGGAATTTCCAGTTCAAAAATATCTATGATAGATACATGCACACATGCATGCCTTGCGGGAGTGTGTTTTATTTCTGTGTCTGCAGGAAAACCTTGTCTTCAGTGTTTAGAATGGCCTTCCTGGTGCTCTTTTATTTTCCTGTGTTTCACAACTTTGTGAGGAGTTATGCAGGGAGTGACAAGTGGACTGCAGACATCCCAGTGTTCTTCACCTCTCTGCCTTTTCATAGTTACTGTCGTTCAAAGCTGTGGTTTAAGTTTAGCAAATAACTTGGGGACTATTTTATCTAAGTTTTATTTATAACCTTGACTGAATTTTGAGAAATCTGCTTTGTGTAAATTGAATTTTAATACTGGGACCTAGGCACTTGCAAGGTATTGGAAGTAGAATAGAATCCCATAGGCTAATCTAGTTTATAACAGATAAAACTCAATACCATAAAAATGTCATTACTGTCTGTATTCATCTGCCCTTAGATGTCAGTTCTTCAAATGAAAGAACCATGTGTTTTCTTTAACCCTCCCCAGTTCTGTGTGCTGCTCACACATCACATGCTTTGATCTAAGTCAGTTTTGTCGGCCATTTTAACTCGGTTCAGCCACTAGCTTTGTCTCTTCGGAAAATAGGACTAATCTTTAAAAACTTTTATTATTATTTGTTTTATGTGCACGTGTGTATTGCCTGCATGTAGGTAGGTGTGCCCGTGTCGTGCTGTGCTCATGGAGGTCAGAAGAGAGAGTCAGTTCCCTGGAACTGGAGTTACAGACAGTTGTTAGCTGCCATGTGGGTGCTGGGAACTGAACCTGGGTCTTCTGCAAGAGCAGTCAGTGCTCTTAACTGCTGAGCACCTCTCCAGCCCAAATATCACTAATCTTTAACTTTACTTTGTAATTTAATTTTTTTGGAAACTCTGTCTCACTATGTCTTGGCTACCCTGGAGACCCTCTATAGACTAGTCTGGCCTCGAACTCACAGAGATCCACCTGCCTCTATGTCCTGGGATTAATGGTATGTGCCACCATGCCCAGGTGTACTAATCTTTAGATACCAAAATTTTTCTTTGCTTTTTGATACAAGAGTTTGACGACAATTCTTAAACAATGTTTTTAAACAAAAGTTGGTCAAAAGTGTCTAATTACTTTGAGAGTTGTATCTGAGCTTCAAGTCTTGTACCGGGAGACCAACTAAAAGCCAGAGACCTAGTCTTGAAATTGCCAGCTATGTGGACAGTGGAAAGAATGGCTAAGCATTAACAAGTCTCAATTTCTGCATCAGTAAAATGGCCATATTTATCTCGTCAACCTCAGATTTAGAGGCATTAGATTGAGCAGGTATTATAATTTCTGCCTTCCTGCTTGGCTATCACTATCAATGAGCTGCTTCTATCAATTTATCAGCTGATGGTTCTGATGAATGCTGTTGGTTATAAAGAGTTATTGAACGTGCAGTTTGTTCAGGATCTTTAATTTGAAAGAGAAAAAAAGTACAAGAATATTCTAGAAATAACAAACCGTTCCAAAAATATCTTCATAAAAAAATACACTGTACAAACACAATGACTGTTTCTCTATAAAATGTCACTTCCTGTTTATTAAGTTGAATTCCTTAGAGATGAATTTTAATAATCTCTGTAAGTTTGTGATGGGTACTTTTAGTGCTGTAGTTTTAATAATGAACTTTTTTAAAAATTTCAGATTACTCAAAAGTTCATCTAACACAGCTTTTGGAGAAGGCTGAAGTGATTTCAGGACGTATGCTCAAGTTTTCTGTTTTTTATCGTAACCAGCACAAAGAGTATTTTGACTCCATTAGGTAAGAGTGCGCGGTCATTGATCTGACTGAATTTGAGTCATTTCCTAGGCCCTTAACTCACTTTCAGTCAAATTGTTGTTCAGTATTCCTCTTTAAAAAGCTAATTATATTGACTGTTATTTCCCAGAAAAATTAAATGGAAAAAAAAGTTAGAGCACGTTTTTGCATTTCTAAATGAAATGATAGATTAATGAATGTTTCATGTTCATAGTCATATAATTCCAGTAATGCAGACATGCTCTGCTCTGTGCTGATCACCAGTTTTCTCTGCTTGTATGGATTGTTTGCGGACATTAAAAGTGAGAGGATAAGATGATGACTTCTGTAGAATATTCCAGTACACCAGGATGGTTTGCAGACTTGTGCCTGTGTGAAAATCTCATAGTGTATTGCACTGATTATTTCTGAGGGCTGTGTCCTCTGGTTGGTTTCCAGTCTATTGATTTGACTAGTTATGACAGCCTGTGTTTATCGTTAAGTCACTTGTCAAGAAGTTAAAGGGACTCTGTCTCACAGTTACTTTAATACTGACAGCATTTTCATAGAAGAAAGTTTCTAGAGGATAAATAAGCGATGCATTTTTAAAGAGAGACAAAGGCTTTTGAAATGACAAATGGTATAGCGGTTGTAAGACTTGTACATAGCAGTCCTGATAATCTGCTATTTTCAAAAGACTTAAACTGGGTGTGGTAGCTCACACTTAAAATCTTGGCATTTGGAGGCTGAGACAGGAGGATCACCATAAGCGCCAGGCCAGTCTGGGCTATGTAGTGAGTCCACACGAAGCTAGGTTACAGCATGAGATGGTGTCTCAAAACTTTTAATTCATTAAAAGCCTTACTCCCTTTAGAGTCTATGGGATTTTTGAGTTGTCAGGCCTATATATGAGAAAAAAGTATGGAAATTTTATGTCTTTCATCTCTCCTTTCATGCTTCTTTAGTTTTTCTTAAATCAAGATTATGGTGCCAACTTTAGATCAGCTCCAAGCTTTGGAAACTGAAAAGGAATCATAGAGAAAAATGTATGCTTAGCATCTGTGTTCTAGAAGCATGCAGTAGGTTACTTCCCATTGCTGGTTCTGACTCTGGTATAAGAGGATACAGTCCTTCATGGGGGAAGACATGGTGGCAGGGAGCTCTATGGGGAGTGGGCATCAAGCAGCCTGCTCACATCTCTGAACAGAGAGACTGGAACCTCAAGTGTTGGATTATCCCTCAAGGCCCGCCACCAGTGACCCACTTCCTCCCGCTAGGTCCTACCTCCTGAGAGTTCTCTGACCTCTTCAGTCAGTGTCACCAGCTGGGGACCGAGTGTTCAAACACATAAGCCTGTGGGGACATTTTATATCTGAACAGTAACAAAATACTTTGTTGTAGCCTATATTTTGTGTTTTAATGATAGAAAGCATTTCTGCCTTTTGCTTGAATATCTTCAAAATACAGATTGCAGTCTGCCATCCTCTTAGCTAGTATTTACTCCAGTCTTTGTAATGCCTAGGGGCACCATCATCCAGTTTAGAGCATAGATTGGATAGGAAACTACTGTGCTTGCCTGCTGTTGGGAAAGGCTGATAAACTCAACAAGAAAAATGTTTTTAGACATAAAATCTGAAAACACACAAAAATCCCACCATTGCTGTTTCCTCTGTAAGAAATCCACCCACAGAAAACACACAAAAATCCCACCATTGCTGTTTCCTCTGTAAGAAATCCACCCACAGAAAACACACAAAAATCCCACCATTGCTGTTTCCTCTGTAAGAAATCCACCCACAGAAAACACACAAAAATCCCACCATTGCCGTTGCCTCTTTACAGCTTTGCTGCTTGGTTTGGGCTCTGTGCTTGTTGCCAGTGACTACTTTATGTGACCACTGGAGGACAGTATTTCTCTATGATTTTCTATATCTTTCCTATGGAGCAGGCTTTCCACTGTAAAATTTGTTTAATTTGCTTTCAGAAATGTTTCCAAAAAGACAAAGTTAAAGAACACTGGAAAATGGATAAAGTCATTTTACACATTACATGATTCAATTCCAAGCTACCAGCATGAAAGATACATTTACTAACAAGGAAATTTACTTTTGTTTGAATTTCAAAAATAACAGCAGTAAAACCCCAGTATATCTTAATACAATCACAAAGGCACAGGTAGAATTCTCCAGCTTTTAAAAAATATCTTTTTAAAATATTTTATTTATTGTTTTTATTTTATGTGTATGAGTGTATTGCCTGCATGTATGTGAGTGCACCCATGTCATGCAATGCTGCGCAAGTCAGAAGAGGGCTGCAGATTCCCCCAGAACTGGACTTAAGGACGGTTCATAGTCGCCATGTGGGTTCTGGGAATTGAACCTGGGTCCTCTGCAAGAGCAGTCAGTGCTCTTAATCACCGAGCCATCTCTCCAGCCCCTAAAAACATCTTTAAAAGAGCAAAACACTTTTTTTTAGTTGGAGATGCAGCTGAGTGGTAGAGTGCATGCTTCACATGAACTTAGGGTCTAGGGTCAATCCCCCAAGACCACAAAAACAGAAAACCACTCCAGTCTGTGATACAGTGAACTTTGGTAAGGACGTTTACTTCAGTGGGTCTTGATTTGCTTTTTAATTACTAAACTCTAATCAGGATACATTTCTTTGATTATAATCCATTTAAAATGTCATCTTCAGAATGCTTGATTGGCTCTAAAGTATCTCTCAATTACCTGAGATCTTTCCAGATCACTACAAACTATGGAAAAGTTGGGAACTGGAGATGGCTCAGTGGTTAAGAGCACTGGCTGTTCTTGCAGATGCCTGGGTTCAATTCTCAGCACCCACATGGAGGCTAACAACAGTCTGAACTCCAATTCTGAGGGATCTGACACCCTCTTCTGTCCTCCACAGGCACTGCATGACAGGGGTGCACTCACATGCACGCAGGCATAACACTCATACACATAATTTTTTAAAAAATTTTTAAGCCGGGCATGGTGGCGTACGCCTTTAATCCCAGCACTCAGGAGGCAGAGGCAGGCAGATCTCTGTGAGTTCGAGGCCAGCCTGGTCTACATAGTGAGTTCCAGGACAGCTGGGGCTACAGGGAGGCCCTGTCTCAAAAAGACCAAAAAAAAAAAAAAATGCTTTTTTAAATTTAAGAAAACTATGGGGGCTGGAGAGATGGCTCAGCAGTTAAGAACACTGTTCTTGCAGAAGACTGGGGTTAGAATCCCAACACCCACATGGCAGCTAACAACTATCTGTAACTCCAGTCCCAGGGGATCCGACAGCCTCTTCTGACCTCCCCGGGCATTGCACGACACGGGTGCACTGACCTACATGCAGGCAATACACACATACACATAAAAAATAAATAAATGATAAAAAAATTTAAAGTTTTAAATTTAAGAAAACTATGGAAAAGTCTTGCATAAGTTCTGACTCAATCCATAAGAACTCATTTTGATCTCTTCCTCTAGAAAAGACTTCTAAAGTGAGCATGCCCTTACCTAAAATGAGAAGAGCCCCTGTTCCCTAACCCTTGTTCATGTTCACTAGTTAGCCTGGTTGTTTTGAATTGACATTCCATTTCCGAGTCCCCTGAGCTTGATAGAGCTGTGTAGGAATGCTTATGCTGCATGCAGACTGAGCAAGACCGAGCACCCATAGCTGCTGCTCGAGCACTGACAGTAGGACACGCTCTGGTCTTGGGTTCTGTTTGTCTCCTCCTTTTCCTGCTTTTATTATTTCATAGAGCTGCTCATGTAGGTCTGTAAACATCTGGGGTTTGTCCATGAGAGTAAGACGAAGTTGGAAACTTCAAAAAGAGGCAAAGGAAACAGATAGGCGCCTCCCCTAGTCCTCCTACCACGTAAAACCCTGAACGTTTTATATAAAATAGAAGACTGAAGTGGAAAGTAGAATTTAGCTAAGTCAGAAACCTTGAGACTCAAGGAAAAAACAAGCCAAGTTCCTTCTGTTTTCTTTTACTTCTTCTTTGCTGGAATGTATGCTAGAGGGACTGGTAACCTAGAAATGCCAGTGGCAGAGATCTACAGAAAGCCCACTCCTTTCACCCAGCGAATCAGGAAAGAACCTGCTTCAAGTGCAGAAACCTTGGACAATAACCATCCTGATCTCCCAAAACTATGGGGATGGCAGCCTTATGCCTACCAGCAAATGTCAGGGATGCCCTGTCACACCTGTCACAAGGTATCCTTGCCAACCCCACGTCTAGCTGATCTGCCTAGACTGCACCACTGCCCTGAGTTCACCAACACCTTGGTATTAGTGAGGGCCACACGGAGAGCAGTAATGGCAGACCCACCTGTTCCAGCTAGAGTGCGTTAACTGAGGCTAGTGGGAACTTAGACTCCACCTTCTTATCATCATGGCTTTCTTTCTTGTGTCACTGGAGACTTAATAGAGAATCTAGATGTAATTAAAAGAGGCCTGCTGAAGTGTTAAAGTTACACCCAGTGTCTCAGAATACCGAAGATTTCTAGAATACAGTTAAATTAATTCATCATACCAAGAATCAGTAAACTCACAACCTGGATAAGGAAAGATCATCAAAGATCAACACCAAGATAACAAATGGTGGAATTAAGCAGGCACTGTAGAGCAGAAACTGAAGAAATGACCCATAAGAAAAATAAGTTGTGCCTGAGAACATCTGCAGAGAAGCCAGTGACACCACTGTTGATGAAGGTGTTAGCAAAACCGTAGTAGAGTGCTTGCTTCACATGAACTAGGGTCTAGGGTCAGTCCCCCTAAGACTTAGGCACACTAAAGCAAATGCCAAGATGGGAAGGCCTTTGCTCGTCTTAGGAATAGGAGGGAATGGAGGGTCACCCAGCAGCAGTGTAGAAAGCCCAGCCTTGCCAGAACCACAATGCCCTAAAGCATGAGGAAAGTCAGGGGATCAAACCTGGGTTGTCAAGCTTGGTGGCAAGCGCCCTTGCCCACGGAGCCATCTTGCTGGCCTCTCCTTCAGTTTTGAAGGATCATTTTGATGGGTATAATATTCTTGGCTTATATTTGAGTATTTCAAACATTCTGTTCCACTCTCCTCTGACCCAAAGGCTTCTGATGAGAATTTTCTTGTTGTCTAATGGGTAGTCTCTGGTATATGACTAGATGCTCATCTCTTGCTGTTTTTAGGGCTGTCTTGTAACTGACATGTTGACTATAATGTGCCTTGTAAAGTCTATTGTGACTGAATCTACGTGGTATCTTGTGAGCTTGTCTAAATACCCGTTTTTCTCTGAGCATCTGAGACATTTTTTGTCTTTTCTGTTATCTTCACCTCCAGAAACTCCCACAGTGCATCGGGGCACAGTCTCTCACAAGTCTCTCTTGCAGTCTTTCTTCTTCCTATTTTCCTTTGTTGACTGGGTTAATTCAGAAGACCTCTTAGGCTCAGGAATTCTGTTTATCCTGGGGTACTTTGGCAGAACTCTGTTGTGAATTCTGTCTATCGTGGCTGCCCTCCATTGTATGTATTTCATTAACTGATATGTTTAGCTCCAAGATCTGAGTGGTTCTCTCTGAGCGCTTGTTTCTTTTGGCTAATATGTCACCCATGTGCTCAAACTGTTTTTCTCATTTCCTTGGAGTTGTTTTGTTTTGTTTGAGACAGGATCTCCCTGTAGCCCCAGCTGGCCTGGAACTTGCTGCATAGACCAGGCTGGTCTCAGTCGCAGAGATCTGCCTGCCTCTGCCTCCCGAGTGCTGGGATTAAAGATGCTGGGTTCGTTCCTTGTACTTTTTCATCTAGATTCTCTCGTTTCCTTAGGATTATTATTTTGAATTGTTTTTCAAGTACTTCATACATTATGAATTATTCCTTCTTTTGGAGTTATCCTAATTCCATCTTCCTGGTCTTTATATGAATATCTGTGCATCTGGTGTAATGTTTATCATTGTATGAAGTGTTTAAGAAAATATTTTTCCTTTAGATGGCATACTGGATCTCAGTTAGGTAGGGGTTGTGTTTGCTCATAGGAACCAAAAGGTATAGACTATAAGACGACACGATTATCTTCCAGTGTCCATGTGTCAATGAGTGCTTCACTGGTTTAGGCTTCCATGGTTCATGAAGGCAGTTGGACGATGCTACAGTGTCCTCAGGCTCCACAGCCTGGCACTGTGGCTTGTGGAAAGGACTGTCCAAAGGTACCTCAAAGCAAGTACAGGTGACACTAAGAGTTGTGACGTAGCAGCCACTGTCTGCTTACCACACAATGTGAAGGGAGACCCTCCTCAGGCCCCTCACAAGGAATGTGGAAAGTGTCTGGGCCTGTAGCACCAGCAGCTAGAGTTCTGGAGCCCCCAGACAGGATGGGCCTTCCTCAGGGAGACAATACCCATTCTGAGGAAATTCCACTTACCAGTGTTTACATAGTTAATATTTTCACTCCTGTTTTCTTTTTAGAAAGTCACTTATGAAACTGACTTAACACATGGATGTGCTTTTACCTATAAGATTTCTAAGTGCAATTCATTTTTCTGAGAAATTTACTTTATTCTTAAAGATCTCCAACATTTGTAGCAAATTGTCCTTATCTTAGGTCCAAGACTATGATAAGTAATTTCAAAATATCTATTCCACTTGATCTGGTACTAGGATGGCCACTAAGGCCTTTAACAGTAGATGTTGACTTTGGGAGTATTCAGACTTATAAATCGGTAAATTTATCACAATTGTGCTAAGCGCGGGTATCTTCTTCCTCTGGCAGAGAACACCACGGGAGTGCTATGCAGCCTTCTGTCAAGGATAACAGTGGCAGCCACGGCTCACCCATCAGTGGTAAACTGGAGGGCATCTTCTTCAGCTGCAGCACCGAATTCAACACTGGGAAGCCACCCCAGGATTCACCTTATGGAAGATACAGGTTTGAGATTGCAGCAGAAAAACTCTTCAACCCCAATACTAACTTATACTTTGGGGACTTCTACTGTATGTACACTGCTTATCATTATGTGATTCTTGTCCTTGCCCCTGAGGGCTCACCAGGAGATGAATTTTGTAAGCAGCGCCTTCCTCAGCTCAATTCCAAGGATAACAAGTTTCTGACCTGTACAGAAGAAGATGGGGTGCTGGTGTACCACCATGCCCAGGATGTCATTTTAGAAGTCATTTACACTGACCCCGTGGATCTTTCTCTGGGCACCGTGGCAGAAATCACTGGTCATCAGCTCATGAGTTTGTCTACTGCAAATGCAAAGAAAGATCCCAGCTGCAAAACCTGTAACATCAGTGTTGGACGCTAGCGCCCACTCTTCCTGTCCTCCTGCCCTGTCCCCCTAGGAACACGGCCCCCGTTGTTCACTTTCATCATTGGGTGTTGTCCACTGAAGCATGCACATGCCGCTGCCACCAAAAGCAAGCTCCACTGTTGAAATTTCATCCAGACCTTGTCAGTGTTTCCTACCCCACCCTTTACTCTCAGTGATGAAATGTCCTAGGTTGTCTTTCTGACACTTTATTTGCCTAGATGCTGCAATGGTTTTTTTTTTTTTCCTTTATGCAAAACTTAACAAGACAGTTATATAGACTGCTTTAGCAAAGTACAAAATAATGGCTTATAATGGTGTTTAAATATGCATCCATTTTAATCTACTGAACAAATATTGGGATAACTCCAAACCGCATGAAAGGGTGTAATTGCAGCATGAGTTAAACTTAAAGCCTAGAATTGTCAGCACTTCCAACTTGTTGTTTGACAGTGTTATTTATGTTATTTATATTAGCTAACAGGAAACAACTACTGTGTTTCAACATAATAAATATAATAGAAAAATATTTTATTTGTATGTTGTATAAAATATTTACAGTTATATAGAATATATAGTTACATTTTAATAGCAATTGTATACATCTCACGAAACCATTTCCCTTATCAAAGATGTAATTTGTAAACCTCAAATGGTTGTGTATCTATCCTGTTACAAGTAGATGACTTCAATTAGACGGTTATAAAGGACAGTATTCTGATCCATAAAAGGTATAAAACACCAGGTGAGTACAGGGAGAACAGCTTCTGAAGGCATCCACTTGGCAGCTGGCACTCCTGCCGCCCACGCATGTGGAAGCCTGCTTCGCCTCAGCATCACCCTGAACAGTACAGGAAGGGAGACAGAAACAGGACTGGGTATGAAGGAACATCTGCCTGTCATCTGGTTTTATGAAAAGCAAAACCAATAAATGTATCTTAAACATATGGAGTAACACTAAACAAGATACACTAAAGTTGGTAAAGCAGATGAAAGATCTGACTTCTTTTCCAGTGTGTCTTGGCAAAACACTCCCAAGCCTTTCACTTTGTGCAGAATGAATACAGCTCATGAGGTTTTCACTTTACAAAGTATAGACCTTGGAACATTAAGAAAAATGCATACTCCCAATGGAAAAATAGTTGTACAATCTTAGAGCAAACAAAGTTAGCAATAACACTATGGTCACATTAGTTATTATACTACAGACACATCTATCCAAAATACCTATTTTAAAATTTCAATATTTTATTTTTAGTATAAACATCTGTCAGTTATAGACAAAGATAATTCACAAAGTACATGCTATCCAAGTGAACTTTGGTAACCAGAAATGTAAAATCTCAAATAACATAAAATAATGTACTATTTTTTATATTGAAATAAAAAATTAGGAGTGACACATTCTAGTATACTTTAGGGTACTGAACACCTAAAGACTTAAAGGGAAAGGTAGTAGATGTTGTATCACTTAAAAACCAATTTGAAGTTTCAAATAAATTACTTTCTTACTAGCTGTTTTTCTTCCTATATAAAGAGCAGAATTTTTCCTTTTCTCACCAATTTATTTAAATTGTGCTCTTTTCCACACACCAACAAAAAAAAAACATCTTTGGACACTAAATAAACTTTCCCTAACAGGTGGCTGAGCTAGTGCTGTTTAGGTCTGACAAAATATTAGCTGTCTTTTTGCAACAATTACAGTGACTGTGGGTTTTCACCTTGGCATAGAGGAGGCTGGGATATATTCTGGCCAACTACAAGGTTACTGTTATCTTTCCCCATCTAAATTCCTTCTTGTATGTAATTAACTCTTCCCTCTTAAAAACAGCTGATTCTGCCACTAAAGTGCTTCCTTCTTCAGTACATTAAAACTACTTGGCAGGAACAGTGGAGGGGACACACTTGACTCTGCCTTGGGCAGAGGTGACTGTGAGCTGAGCCTAGATGGTTTTGGCCACGTCCTGCTTGCTGATGAGGACCTCCAGCAGTCTCAGCTTGGCCTTCACGTGCTTGTATTCACAGTACTCGTCGGCCATCGGCATCCTGTCTTCCTTCTGTGGACTTCTGCAGAAAGAAAATTCAATCTAGTAGGGATGAGTCGGACCCTTACATACCCTTCTGGAACACGGGGCTGCAGCTTCCGCTCAGCTCTGCCTTGTGCCTTTGCCTCCCCTTCACCCTCATTCACACACTCCTCATGGTCTCTGAGACTTGGAAAATAGGTGATCCTGTGCTCAGACATACAATAAAGGTGCACGGGAAAGGATGTGAGGAAAAAGGAAGGTTGGAGCTGCAGGCCTCGCGTTCGCTCCTCTCCAGTGCCACCGTCCCATGGCGGTGCTGAACGGTCAGCCTGTACAGTGAAAACTGTTAAAGGCAGCAACCCGAGGATTCTACAGAATCCTGATTGCACAAATAATTCATAAATTCATGGTGACAAGGAGAACTGGCCTAACAAGCATGAAACATCTCTAGGTTTTGTTTAGTTATAATCCCTGCTTCTGTTAATGTGCAGTGGGATCACTGAGCTTTCTCCTTGACTGATATAATTCATGAGTCTAGATAGTCTAAACTGGAGCCAGTGAGATGACTTAACAGATAAAGGCACTTGCCACCAAGCCTGATGACTTGAGTTTGATCCCTGGGAACCGCATGGTTGGAAGGAAAGAACCTACTCCCCAAAGCTATCTTCTGACCTCCACAAGCACAAAATAAAAACGTAATAAAACCTTTTCAAAATGAATAAATTGTCCAATTGCACTAGCTTTCTTCTACACACTGATTCTGAGAGTGAACACAGACCAATGTGTAGACCATATGCAGTCTGATTACCGTGTGCTCTTATTCTGTTACAAGGACATTTACAGTGTCCTAAACTGTCTTTAGGAGCCAATTTCATGGTTATTTTACCTTACAGATGGTAAACTGTAGCAATAAGTCCTAGGGAAACAAGATTACAGTCTATTGTTAGCTATTCCGCGGTTTGATTTTAGCTTCAATAAATCACCATTTTCTCATTTAGATGAAATGCATCACCACTAGAGGGCATGTACCCTCTACAGAGCAAATACAGGCCCATCTTGAGTGGGTTTAGGGGTTGCAGGCACAGCAGAATAAGCTATTCCTTGACTGAAGTCAGTACTGAAGTCATTCACGAGTAACTTGCAGCAGTGTTCTCCCACTGATGCTTACACCGATGCACAGATTGCTGTACATGTACAGTCTATTACCAACAACAGCCAGAACAAAAAGCATTGTGTTGTCAAAAGGCATGCCAAGTAATATTGCTGGATCCACTAGGCAGGGCTAGCAGCCCACTGGAGCCTCTCGGACTTTAAGACAGACTCCTGAGTTCAAACAGGTAAAAACGCACATTTCTACAGAGAACTCAAAGTTATCAGAACACTGTATGCATGTCTTAAAAGTGAGGGGGCTGGAGAGATGGCTCAGCAGTTAAGGGCACTGGCTGCTCTTGCAGCAGGACCTGCTCTTGCAGAGGACCTGGTGCAATTCCCAGCACCCATATGGCAGCTAACAACCATCCATAACTCTAGTTTCAGGGGATCCAACATCCTCTTCAGACCTCCGTGGGCATTACACAACACAGGTGGATGCAGTAACTCATACGCTTAAAACAGAAGTAACAAAATACTTTTTTAAAAGTTTTAAGTGTTTTAAAAAATGATTAACTAATTTCTCATGCAATGGCTGTTTAGATTTAAAATACTGAAAACATGTCCCTGAATAGTTCACTGAAGAATTCCACTGAATGATTTTAACTTAAGGACTTCAATGTGAGTCACATGTATACCTGAAGCACAATGCAGCCCAATTCAGAGGCACTATTATAAATATTTTTCAGGAAAAATTAATGAATATTCTAAAAAAGAAAAAAGTGTGGGTAAAAGAGAAACACCGAAATGTAGCATTTCACACAAGTTAGTACTGACATAAAGGTAGCTGGGACTTCAGCCATCAACTGGAAAGGAAGACTGCATGAGGAAAGCGAAATGGATCAAGACTGTTATTGCCAAATCCAAAAAAGTCTCATTTAAAAAGTCCATTCCTAATTAGCAGCCCTAGAAAAGTGAACTAGAAAAGCCTCCAAGGACTGAGAGGTGAGTAGATTAAGTTCGAATGTTTCAAGGCACTTTTAGTAAACAGACCCTCTCCCTCACAGCAGCCCTTGGGCTGAGATGGAATAAGAATCCCATCTCTGCCACTCAGTAACTCTCTGACTTTGGGTAAGTTATGCCCTTGCAGGCGTGGCCAACCTTCTGACATTGCCACACAGTATTATCACCTATGAAGTTCATGCTGGAAAGCCACACAATTGAGTTTTTAAAAAGCATAAAAAATAAAAACCCCTCCATTTTTAAATAGGCTTGTAAGTGTATGCTGAACCACATTCATACCTGTCCTTGTACAAATGTGGGCTACAGTCCGCAGGCTGGGCAAACCCGTGCGGTTTTTTTTTTCTTTTAAGACGAATGTCCCATGTCACAGAACTAGCTTCCCAAATCATCCCAGGAGTCAAACCATTTCAACTTATAAAGGTGTAAACAGAGATTCGGGGTGGCTAAGTGATTTGTCTTCTAGAAAGACACCTTCATCACCTGATTACTTACAGACTCTTGGTGATATTAAAAATTACAGGATATTAGTGAATGTGTAACAGCTCCGTTGAGACGGAAATAGATGAAGATACACGGTGCAACTAAACATTTAAGGGAGACAAAAATAGCTGTGAACTCTTGACCAAACCCTGGAATAAAGCAAATAGGGATAGATGCTAGTTTTCAGGGAAGATAAAAGCATTTATATGAACAGGTAGGGAATAGCTTATGGAACTAAGAACAGTGATGTTATATGAGGTGAAAAATCAGATTTTTAAGAAGCCATTGGGATGAATGTCCACCCTTCATTTCTCAAAGACTGGCGTAACCCTTGACAGCTACAGTCTCCTGTTAAGATAGTCCTAATGACTGTACTATCAGAATGTTGCATTGGACAGTTCCTAAGTCCCAACCAGGATTCCTGCAAATATATTACAGTCCATTCAGAACAATAGTTCTCTAGGAAGTATTAGCATAAAAGCCCTCTCGGCTCACACTTACCTTCCTGTTTGTTTAAAAAACTGTTCTTCAAATTCCCGTAGGGCTTTCCTCAGCCTCTTCTTGTCGGCCCTAGTTTCTCGGAGATGGTCAAGAAGCACAGGCCTGTATTAGGTAAAATGTATTTATTACTGAGCACTGGCATAACGGGAGGTCATGAGTGCATTTAGATCAGCAGAGGCACATTATGATGAAAAGGTGCTCATAAAAGAATCCTCTAAGTGAGGCAGGCACAGAGCCTCATTGTAGGAGCAGCACGTCAGCACAGGGGTCATAACAGTGTCATGGGGCAGGAGAAAGGGCAGACATGAGTCCAGTGGACTGAGCTGGCTGTAAGAAATGCTGATGGTGACAGTGATGCAAGGAGGCGAGGGGAGGGAGCGGGCACTGAAGGAGTACACAGACGGCAGAGTGAAGGCCAGAGACACGGGAGGAAAGAACATTCTGTCCTGAGTGTGAGGAACACAAAACCCCTGGGAATGAACCTGACCCAGGGGAGGGCCGAAGGTCCTCTGCAAAGTCTACTCACTTTATCGAGAGCCGTCTATGCTTTCAGAGGCTCAACTCTGACGTTACATGTAAGCATTTTCTGTAAGACAAGTCTGTTGGCTTCCAAAAAGCCACCCCGCCCCAAATTTAGGAATAACTTCTTTAGAACTACCTCCCAAAAAGGGGAGGGAGAGACGGAAGGAAAAGTTGTTTCCTACTTCCTCAGTAGAGTAAAAACCTCTTAAAATCCTTGTTTCCGCCTCATTTCCATTTGGGGCATACGCAGACCATATAATTTATGTTAAAAATGACCTTCAATGTGGGCTGTAAAATACAAACCAAAAAGCCAGATGATCAACAGGAATGCCAGCTACTGAATAATGATAATATCAATGAAAATCCAAATCGCTCTTAACTGAGACCTTAGGAGACTGCGCACTCATTAACTGGTGGCCAAGGTGAACCCCCTCTGGAGAAACTGTTCCTAAATGTGACGGACTGAGGCGAGAAGACAGAGACTCTGACCACTGCTGACCCACTCGGGATCCTACTCCTTTGGGTCCAGCATTTCAAGGACCAGCTCTGCTTTGCCCACTTCCAAGGATTAGATTAGTGCCAGAACCCAGCTGAGAAGTGAGGTTAACGTAAATCGAACTATGGCACCTTCCAGACTTCACTGAGTGCTGTGACTCTCCAGAGCCTTGTTTTCTAGATATTCCAACGAGCACTTCTTAGAATCGTAACAGATCTGGAGTTTTTTTCTGTATACTTAGAGAACCCAGGCCCGAAGGAGTTACAGGAGTCCACTGGGGCTGTTCACTCACACGGTGGCTTCATGTAAATTGGACATGGAGACAGCGGGTTGTTTGGCTTCTTTCTTTCCCTCTGGTAGCAGGGCCCTCACAGGCTCCGTCTCAGAGTAGGCAAGGTGATCACCAACAGGAAGGCGAGATGCTGGATCTGGCAAGGAAGACTGTTGGCTTCTCTGTGGACAGTCTTCATCAGAGTCCTCTTCCTCCTGCTTGTCACAAGCAGAGGCAAAGAAAGTCACAAAGTGCTGTTCCTCGTGCGGATTCAGGAAGAGAACCACAGAAACAGGCAACCCAGTGGATGACCCGTGTGCCTCCTGAGCCGGGGTAGAAACCACCAAGAACCTTTGCTTGGTTTCAGCAAAAGCCTGCAGAAGTCAATGCGCAGAGGTACCATGCTGGCCACAATGCTCACTTGTATTTACTGAGCCAAGGAAGGCACAGACGTTTGGAATATGGCCCAGGTTGAACCGCACCGCCAAGGGTCCTCCCTTCCCCTGAGAACCTGCACGACAGCTTCACACTAGTCATTTGGGAAAGGATAAGATGGACTATAGACACCTTATCATTCAGAAATCATCCCAGCTGGATCCCAGAGCAGGCCAATCAATCCAGGCAATACCAGTTTAGTGACAAGTTTGAAGAGTTCTTTGCAGGCCGAAGCATAGCATGGTCACTCCTTAACCTGTTCTAGTAACTATCAACCAAAATATTTTCCTGAAATCTGAAAGTCACACTCCCTCTTTAAATCCTGCTTCCTCAAAAAGAACATTTTAGGCTACAAATATAATTTTCTTAAAAATATAGAAATATGGGGCTGGAGAGATGGCTCAGCAGTTAAGAACACTGACTGTTCTTGCAGAAGACCCGGGTTCGAATCCCAGCACCCACATGGCAGCTAACAATGTCCGTAACTCCAGTTCCAGGGGATACGACAACCTCTTCTGTCCTCCGCGGGCATTGCACGACACGGGTGCCCTTACCTACATGTAGGCAATACGCTCATACACATAAAATAAAAATAATAAATATTAAAAATATAGAAATATAAATGTACTCAGATAAATTCATATTTGTTTAACATTTATTGCTTTGATATCTTGAGTGAATAGCTGCTTTGAAATTGATGGAGTAGGATTTGTGGTGTTTTTCAAGTTCTACATTCAAAGGTTATTAAAAGTAACCTAACTCAATTTCAATACTAATTTTCTATTGAAATAAATCTACTTATATCTTGTACAGTGTGACAGGATGGCACTGAAGCAATGTTTACGTCAAGGACGGCATTGTCAATTTTGTTAACCAATACATAAAGAATAGAAAGCTTCTGTTTTTGTCTAGCTGTGCTGTAAACTAGACAGTGCCAAAGTGAAACCCGCCGTTTCTTTCCCTCCCTTAGAAGGGGGGTGAGGAAGTGGAGCACGTGCTAGGACTGCCTTCAAGCATGCCAGGCCCGCCTATCCTGTTCTAAGCAGTTCCATTACCCACCACTGCTAAGCATGGGCCGGGGAAGCCCACACTTCCACTTTACGAAAAAGGAGCTGGTGGGGTTAGCGGTCCATACAGCCAGGAAGGCCACTCGGGAACGTCCCCCATGCATACTACAACACAGTGCTGAACAGCATCTATGTAGGGTGCCAGCCAAGGTTTGCATCAGCCCGGCCATCTTTACTTACGATGGTCGGAATAAGGGACGGTGCTGACAAGATCTGCTTGATGATTCTGTACCGGTCATAGAGAGGCTTTATGAGGTTCTTATCCTGCTTAGTTACCTGGAAAACATGAAACGAATTTTTATTCCTTTCTCAGACAACAGCCCCCACTCCCCCACCCCCACCCACTGTGCTGCTGAGGATTAAACCCAGAACCTGTACGTACCAGTCCAGCCTTCAGCCCCATCCCCTAAGGCAATATTCTTAGCAGACAAAAACAATGTTTTAGAGCCTTAAAGGATCATAATACTGTAATGCATCAGTATTAGATAAAGAGAAATCATAAGACACTGTGTGTTGTATGTCCCATTTTTCTTTCTAGGAACAGTTCCTTGAAGAATAGGCTTGAGTCAGGAAAGATAGGCTTTAAGGCTTTGTAGAGGAGTGTAAAAAGCATGTTGTTAGGCCTCTTTAAAAGATGAGTCATCAAGACACATTGCTTTTTCTCTGTACATCTATTTTATTTGGACTTTTGTGATTACATTCATAAACTCCAACCATGTTCAGGACTTCGCTGTTACGTGCATGGAATGTATACTACCTTACTGGTTAGCTCTCATGTAAATTAAGTTATCTGGGATAAACATTTACCTTTTGAACTCTCAGTTTCTAACATTTACCTTTTGAACCCTCAGTTTCCTACCCATACAACAAAGAGGTTAGAGTTTCAGATTCCTTCTAGGCTCTTCCAAAGATAGACAGGTATTTCAATTGACTCACCAAAGTTCCAACTAAAACAGTTCCCTAACCTGGGTATGCTAAGGCATTCTGTGCCCCATGACAACTAAGCATCCCGTGCCCATGACAACTAAGCATCCCATGCCCATGACAACTAAGCATCCCGTGCCCATGACAACTAAGCATCCCGTGCCCATGCCAACTAGGCATCCCGTGCCCATGACAACTAGTGCATCCCATGCCCATGACCACTAGTGCGTCCTGTGCCCATGACAACTAAGCATCCCGTGCCCATGACAACTAGTGCATCTTGCTGCATGACCTAACCCCGCACACTGTTAGGAGGGCACACACACAGTGTATAAAAAGTTAAGTAGGTATCTGTCTTGCCTGCTTACCCACATCTTTCCAATGTGGCCAAACTGTCCCCCTCATAGCTGCACTGTGTTCCAAGCATTAACCTGCTATGTACCCACTGCACATAGCTTCTCTTCATTCTCAGCCAATGGTTTGTACTCAACAAGGCCAGGGTGTGGGAAGTATGGTGACAACAGCTCATCACAGTCAGTCACCCAGGTGTCCTTTACGGAAGTGCACACATCCAAGAATGGTAACTGGCTCTGCCTTCCAGCTCCTCCAGAGACTCAGGGGGAGAGAAAACGGTTCGTTCATGTGTGAGGCTGCCCGTTTTCACTCATGACACTCCACACCACCCAGATGCCAGCCACGCTGGTCCATGTTCCCTCTGAAGGGCTCTGTTTCACTGTCTAGACCTGTTCTGTTTTAGGCTTGCCTGCCCAAATAGACTAAAATTTTATTGAGGACTGAGATGATACCACACATCTCTTCGCATGCACAATACCTACCACAGCCCTGTATCTACTACCAACTAGTATAGGTTTAAAAAAACACGTTTTCAGCAATCTTCATATATATGTGTGAATGTACACACACACACACACACACACACACACACACACACACACACACACACAGCTATAATCTCTCACACTCTGTGTCTTTATTTTTGTACATAGAACTTTTTTGTGTGTGAGGTTGTATAGTGT
>NW_008345269.1:362642-385346 GCF_000622305.1 Nannospalax galili
TAATCTCTAAGACTATTTGTCTTTATTTTAGTGCAAAGGCCATTTTGCTGTGGAAGCCTTTAAAGTGTCGGTTTGTAAACCTAAGGGCCTTTAACTTTCTAGCCCAATCACTGTTTAAACATTTTTGTAGCTAAACCCCATCTTTGTAAAAACATCCTATCAATATCTATTCTGTGGGATTTTCCACATTAAAAGGGGAAAAAATCTGAATCTAATTTCAGAAAACAACATATTTAGCTATTGGTCTCTCATTTGAAATTTGGCTGTGACTTTGTCTTAGTGTAACCCCAGATACTGTCCTAGAGTCCTAGAGGGGAAACGGGATCCAAAGACAAGCATGAGAGTGTTGTTCTAGAACACTGCCTTCACAGATGCCGAGGAGCATGGTGCACACAACTCCTCTTCATGTGGATGGTTTCACTCCTAGGGTCACTACTGAGCTAGTCCCCAAAGAGAAACACAAGTATGCAAAGCCAGCCCACATGTGATCCTTAGAGAAACACAGGTGTGCAAGGTGAGCCCACATATGGCCCTCAGACACAGGGTAATGTGTGTGCAAGGCCAGCCCATATGTGGTCCTTACACATGGGGAAATCTTGACAGGCCTTGATTCCTAACTAAAAAGTAATAGTTTCCTGTCCCTCACTGTTCAGGGAGAAAGATGCCCAATTTAGTTGTCGCTAAAAGAAAGCTCATTTGTGGACATAAATGAATGGCTGTATTACAAGTTTCTGTGGTTTATTGAGAAAGAATATGCCACCAGATCCATGAGGGAAAGGAAAACAAACACATCGGTAAAACTGCTGGACTCACGGAAGTTTTTCCTAAATAACTTCCTAGCCAGGGCCTAGAAAGAAACACCCAAGATGGCCACTTGGAGGTAGCTTGGAAGGCCAGCTTTGCTTCAGACTGCAACGCCACATCTGATGACCCGAACTGCCAACTGCAGAGGAGGTTAGGAATCGTATGACAGGGTTGGTAGGCTGCCAACAGATCCCATCATTCTGTGCGAGTTTTCTCCTCTTGGCGTTCCTCCCTCTGATACTGTCATGGAGGCAGAGCAGAAAGGAAGCTAACTGCCTCTGGGTTTATCTTTGTATAGTTACCTTGAAAGCGACACCCACTCATACTCTGGATAGCTCTCCCTGGCTGTTTTATGTGGACCCTGGAGGCTATTTAGTAAACCGAGTATACTCAAATAGCTCCCTCCACTCACATAACAAAAATCAAAAGTAAGACATATCTTGCATTATAGTCAGCTGGTGATGTGCAGAATTAAGGAGAGAAAATGGATTCATTTCCAGTGCACATCAATGCCCAGTGAAGTGGCAGAAGGAACCATTCCCCGAAACCACCCCTAGATAAAAGGAAAGGAAATGATTAGGTCACAGTGTCTGTGAACAACACAATGCTGCTGGACTTGCCAGCTCGGGTATGGGCTCTGACTAAACACAATGCAAGAATTTCCAAAAAGTCAGAATAAAGTCTCCCTCAAAAATAAATCCATCATGAAAATTTCAGTAAGTTTAGCAGTAAGGCAAGGAGCCCAATTCGTCAACCACAGTCTCGCCAGCCCTATGTTGATGTGGCAAGGTACCTTGGCATCTTCCTGGGGAAGCTGTTCTTTCTTCTCCATCAACACAGCATCTGAAGTCTCCTCTCCAGAGGAGCTTGGCTCAGGGCCTGCAGCTTCTGGTCTCCCGTTTTCTCTGGGGGCTGGGGGCTGCTCACAAGGTAGGTTTCTATGTGGGCCTTTGGGACTGCTCCCTTGTTCTTCCGATAGCTTCAGCCTTAGTTCTAAGAGAAACAGCATGAGTTACCACGAGCAGGAAGGACTCACTGACCAAAGAGAGCCTCTAGGGTTTCCTCTCCAGATGTCATACTGATGGGCAGGAACAAAGCCAATGATGGCTTTGGATAGATGATGTCAGCCTTAATCAGGACCAGTACCAGAAGCACCCAATCAGACATGGGAACAGGGCCCTAAAGGCTGGGCTTCATGGGGTAGAGAACCGTGTGTGACCAGAACACCGTTTAGACTGCAGCCGAAGAGTTCTAGAGGACCAGCAGTACCAGACCCACAGCATTCACCCGCCATCTCCTGGAGCACCTGAAATTCTATATGCTATGGCTCAGTGGTATGCTTGGTGAAAGCAGCTATGTGCCAAGAGCCCTGTGGAAAGACAGGAACATCTGTCTGCATTACATGTGCAGAAGGAAACAGAAGGGAAGGCGGGGACTTTAGAATTCCATCCCACCTTGACAGGCTCCACAATTTTGTCTAATGCTAACCTTTTTATCAAATATTTATTTTTATGTGTATTTGTGTGTGTATATTCTCTCTCTCCCTCTCCTCCCCACCCTGCCCCGTATGCCACATTAGTGCAGTGCTCATGGAGGCCAGAAGAGGGTATCCGATCTCCTGGAGCTGGAGTTACAGATGGTTGTGAGCTACAGTATGGGAGCTGGGAACCAAAATCAAGTCCTCTGGAAGAACAGCACATGGTCTTAACCACTGAGTTCTCTCTCCAGCTCCTAATGTTAACATTTAAAATCCAAGAATCACCATTAAAATTATGTGGCTTTTTATGAGCCTAGACAATTACAAATCACCACCTAGGACTTATCAGGGAATTACATTTCAGAATATGCCATGTTCCCATCAGCTGAATTTGAACATGGCCCTTTGTATTAATTTCTCAGTTATATAATGTAGCTCATTCTCATCATTCCGTTGTGTGCTCCAGCACTGTGTTTTATGTTTTGTTGTTTTCTTGTTGTTGTTTGAGACAGAGTCTGACTCTATGGTAACCCGGAACTCACTATGAAGCGAGACTGGCCTTCGATTCCTAGCGATCCTCTCATCTCAGCTTCCCAAGTACTGAGGTCACAAGCTGAGCCACAACGGCTGGCCTAGCTTTGTGTTCAAACACTGTGTACTTTATAAATGTGCTACATCATTACAGTTAAAGGCCATCGAATCACTATTCCCTTCTGGTTCTCAATCACGCCTCCAGAAATTTGGACCAGCTACAGAATAAAAGGAGGAAGAAAGTGATGTAACCAGACAGTGATTGCCCTTTCCAAACAGAACTGGAGTCAGTTAACACACCACTGTCTCCAGAGGGACAGAGAAAAAAGAGGACTGGACCTGGGCAGGAGAACCATGTTGTCCACCTGACTCACCATCTCCAAGTCGCACACCTATCCCCTGTGGGCACAGCAGCTGCACCTGTGTGATGGGGCTCCTTGGGCCCTTTTTATTTTCAGTGCCTAGAAACTTGATGACCAGGGAGGTAGAGCTCCACAGGTTGATGTGAATGGCCACATGGAGGCTGGAGGTTCTTGAGGGCTCTTTGTAAGGTCAACCAAGAGGGACTTAACACTGTGGAAACACTGGACCCTTGTTTTAACTGGGGCTTCAATCAAAGTAGGGGACCAAGCTCAATTGGGCTTAGGTGGAAATGGAGCAAGTCCAGGACACTAGTCTGCTAACTGGTGCTTCTGAAAGGAAAGACATTTACCTTTGAGCTGTTTGCGGCCTTTAGCCAAATCGTTCATCCATTTCAGAACTTCAGGATTAGAAGTCTTGTCACCATGGGATGGCTACAAGAGAGGGGAGAATGGAAGTGGATGGGGCAAAGGGAAAGGAAAACCAAAAGGTTTAAGGAGCCGAGTCACACAAACATAATTCAGAAACACACTGCCTTAGTCACTTTTCTTTGCTGTGATAGAAACACTGACCAAAGCAATTTATAGAAGGAAGAGTTTATTTGAGCATACGGTTCCAGGGGGATTACAGTCCATCATAGCAGGGAGGCATGGCAGCAGAGGTAGCTGGAGGAGGAGTAGAAGCTAAGTTCTACATCTTCAAGCAGGCACAGGAAGCAAGAGAGTGACTAGAGGTCTAGCAAGGCTTAAGAACTCTCTAAGCCCACCCCCAGTGACGTGCTTCCTCCAGGACAGCCACACCTTCTAAGATCTCCCAAAACGGCACCATCATCTGGAGACAAAATGTCCAAATACTTGGAGCCTAGGGGGGATATTTTCATTCAAACCAGCACACACACCAAGCCAGGAGAGACAATTCTGCAGAAGTACAGCTAATGGAATGTTCTGGAGAAGGCAGACGCTCTTGACACGCTTCACTTTCACTCTTACTGTGAACATCGTTTCTAAACAAGCCTGGGCACCCAGCGTTTTCACAAACCCTAACCATGCTACTGCACCCCGCTGCCCAACTCTCTCTCACACTGTAGGCTACCCAGAGCCCCACACTTCATTGCCAGGCCAATCCTTGCATCAGTGGAGATGAACTCGGTGATGATACAAACCAGTATTTCAAGCCTAGTGTATGTCCCGGGACCACAGTCTACTGAAAAAAACTGAGAGCCTATTAGCTCTGTCCTCAAAGGTGAAGAGAGGAAACCTGCCATCTCTGAAACCTGATAACTGTCCTGAAAGTATGTGTGTATTGGTGGTGGGGAAAGGGGGTTAGCCAGATTTCTAATCATTATAGACTCAAGATCCTACTGGGCCAGCAGTAAAGTGAACTTCATGGTGTATGGTGACCTTCAGCAGGTGGTTCAGCGTCTCTGTGCACCACCTTCTCATATACTGAATATGTGAAGATCATATTATCTCCCTCATGGAGTTCCTGTGATGCACTCATACCTGCAAAGCATGGAAACGACTCCAGAAGCGTTCCCCAGGACGACAAGTACTGCCTTCACTGGTTTATTCTCACTAGTGGTGTGGTGCGGTAGTGTTTCCACCAGACCTTTGTATCTTCGTTAGCAAACACACATGAAAGGAGATGTGTGGCTTTACCAATCAGATCACTCACTCGACTTCTGAATTCCTTCCTAGAGCACCAAAGTGGACTTTCCACCAAAAAGGGGAACTAGAGGAGAAGTGTGACCAAACATCCTTACCCTCTTATCCTGCAGATCACAGAGTGTCCTTAGGCCAAAGCCGCCATGCTGTCAAAAGCAGGCTGGAGAAGAGCATACAGGAGTGCTACTGTACTGCTCCAGATGCCTTAGTACAGGGTAACAGCCTGACATGTCTACACTGTCAGCGATCAGTGCTCACAGAGTCACTACACCCATGTAACAGGAGCACTCTTGAATGACTGGCACAGGATGAGGCAAATCACATTCAAGTTCAAAAGAAAAAAACAATACTGTTCATGGATCAGGTATATTCACTGTGAGAATATTGCATAGCTCGGTTATAGATATGGAGTGGTGTAAAAACCCAAATCTTAAAATCAAGATGGAAAATAAGACTGAAAGAAAATTACAAGGAGTCCTTCCTTGGGTAATGTGAATGGAAGACTGGCTTCCATGCAAGAGCCCAGACATCAGGACCGTGGACAGCGGCACGGGTGCCGGTGCCAGGACCCTGCTACTGAGTCTAGTTCTTCAGATCCAGCCATCTATATCCGCAGTGGAAATTTGACTTTGGTCTCTCGGGATCCACAGAGAATTCTCCAATATCCAGGTGTGTAGGTCCTTGTTGGATTTATCTCACACAGCTGATTCTTTTGAACCATGACTAAACACACACACACACACACACACACACACCACCACCACCAATACTACTGCCAAAGAAATTTACAAAACACCCAAAGATTTTAAACCAGTGACCAAAAAGTAGTTTTGACTCCCACACACAGGACGAAGGAGAAACCTGAGGCTGAATTTTCTGACCAAATAATTTAAAGCCAGTTTAAAAAATGATTTATCTCAATAATTTTCCTGTTCTTGGGGAGCTTTTAAAAGAGGTTAACTAAGCCCAGAGAGATGGCTCAGCAGTTAAAAGCACTGGGTGCTCTTCTGTAAGACCCAGGGTTCAGTTCCCAGCACCCACATGGTGCTAACAACCATCCATAACTCCAGTTCCAGGAGATCTGATGCCCTCTTTTGGCCACCACGTGCACTGCATGACACGAGTGCACTTACACAGACACAGGCAAAACACTCATACACATAAAAAAATTTTTTAATTTAAAGTTTAAAAAAATTTGGGGCTGGAGATACAGCTCAGCAATTAAGAGCACTGGCTGCTCTTGCAGAGAACCTAGGTTCGATTCCCAGCACCCACACGGCAGCTACAACCATCCACAAATCCAGTTTCAGAGGATCCAACAGCCTCTTCTGACCTCTGGGGGCACTGCATGACACAGGTGCACTTACACACATGCAGGCAATACACTCATACACATAAAATAAAAATAATAAAATATTTTTTAAAAACAGTGGTTAACTCAAGCTCACATGGATGGCAACTCTCCAAACCATGGAAGTTTTCAGGTGCAAGCTGTGGCTGTTCTGGCCTCCTTATTTAAGTGAAAGAGTGCTAGAGCAGACCTCACCACTTAAACACTCAAAACTTACAGTCTAGATTTCACTCGGTGCAGTTAAAGTGAGACATGAGCACATTGCTGCAGATGCTATTGGGTGGATTTTTGTTCTCCCAAAAATGGTTCATAGGACACATCAGATTTCTGGATTAGTCATGAAAAGTCCGGTTGTTATCTTGACTAGAGGCTTTGTTGTGTGACTCTGGGGAAGTCTTTCACCTCTCTGAGCCTTCGCTTTTTTAGCAATCTGATAAGAAAACATCTGGCTGGTCCCTTCTAATTTTAACACCCTCTTCCTTTACTGAAAACAGACATGTGGTAGAACTAGGCTTTCCTAAGCCCATTTATCCAGAAATCAAGTGTGAAATAAATGATACAGTCAGCATAGTTTGGAGAAAGGACATGAAATTGCTACATTTAACAGAGATGGAAAGATGTATATATGGATAGACATCAAAGACCACGGGAACCCAGAAGGAACATAGATTCAGAAATTACCAGTGATTCCACAGTCCAGCTGACAGGCGGGGAAGCAAGCCTTACACAGAGCAACCTACTAAAGTTCACTGGCGTGTCAAACCTCTAACTACAGCCTGACACATGACAGGGTGGGCAAGGGGAGTGCCCGGTTTCCTCGGACAACGGGTTGCTGACTGCACCAAAGACATTAGACACTAATGCAGCGATGAACGTGAGCCTCGAACCCCACTGTTGCCACATCCACCTCCCTGTTCATGTGCACGTGTGTATCTGTATGTATATGTGTGTGCGTCTGTGTGTGTATCTATCTCTGTGTATTTGTGCGTGTGTGTGTGTGCGTGTGTGTGTGTGGGTGTGTGTGTGTGTGTTGTATGGAGTGGGGTGAGGTCAGCTTGCCTGCCTGCCCTGGTTTTAAAGCTGAAGGCAAGAGTTGCCAGGACAAAGCCAACTGTTAGCAGTTATCATAGTTGGTACAAAATTCTGGGCGCACAACTGCAGACAGGTCCGATGAGATGTACTATGCACAGTTTCTGTTTTCTCACAAGGCAGCGGCTGTCAGTAGCCTGTTTAGTATTGCTCAGATTAAAAGGTTAATGATATCTTGATCCTTTCACTACCGTTGTGGTAAACACTAGTAAGCATTACGTATGTATCCTTCACCAACAGGCCCCAACTTCCATCATTACTAACAAACACTCAGAAAACGAAGTAGCACAAAGTGACAAGGTCCTGAGCCTTGTATCGGGTCACAATCCAGAACAGCCTGACTGGAACTGCCAGCCAACAGACCCAGAAACACAAGCCCCAGTGTCACTCTACAGTGTCCAATGTGACAGTGTCACAGCAGGTAGAGGTGAAACCAGCTGGGGAAATCGGAGCTGTCAAAACCTGGACACGAGTTCTACTTACACTCCACCACTGGCAAGTCAATTCGTCTTTAACTTACTGCTCCGAGCCTCAACTGACAGCACACAGCTAGTTAGAAGTCTTCACTGGGCCTGGGCTTCCTTATCTGCACACAAGCCCTGGCGATAACAGAAACAGAGCCTCCTGGTCCAGGAAGGACACTGAGCAGCTGTGATGCCAACTGAGGAAGAGATGAATCTGCAGCCTCTTCACCAAGGTGGTCTTAAAGGTGATCTGATTTCCCTCTTTCTAGAAAGCTAAAAGCCACCCCTTAAGAGAGCTCTTTTACTGAAGCTGAGGCTACAGCACAGGGAACGTGGGAGAATGGCACGGTCCCTGCTCTCCGCACTCCCAGAACTCCCTAGGACGAGTCGCATGCTCACAGGAACCTAATCACCTCTGTACCGCGTGCTTAGTGAGCTTTTAAATATTTAAGATGTTTGAGAGATTATTCCCTATTCTATTTTATTCTAATAACAAGCTGTTCTGGGCTGCCTGCCAGAGACCCACTATCTTTGTGCAATTCTGTGTGAATATGATTTTTTTCTATGCCATAGTCACCACGAGAGAAAATAAATAAAAGCAGCATTGGCCATCAAGGCCCACCTTCGGCTCTGTTGCTTCTTACATGAGAAGAGATAAAGTTGAAGTGGGAAGCACTGCGCACCCAGGGCAAGGGCTGGTGTCCACTGGGACAGGGTGGCTCCACGATGGCCTGAGTGAGAAGCCACCACTCATCCAGCAGGCAGCTCCTTCAAGTCAAGGAAACCAACTCTTCCTGATTAGGCTCTGCCCCTTGGGTCCTTAATAAGTTCTTATTAAAATACAGATGGGAAAAAATTAAAGATAAAAAACATAATTCAAGAGCTTTCCAAATTTGGGGAAAAGACATTCCAAAATTTAAATGAACGCTTCACTTCACTTGCTTCTAGAAAACCTAGAGGTAGTAAGGTTCCTAGGAAGGAAAAAAAAAATAATCAAATAAGTGTAAAGAGTGAGCTGTGGATAGCAGGATGTAGCCTAGTGGACATCAGCGGGCTTCGTGTGAACACAAGGCAGACTTGAGATGGAACTTGGCATGATGGGTACTGGGTGGCCAGTGGGAACAGAGCTGTCCTCCAATGAGGAGGGGACCCAAAACCAAGGCTGGAGACCCAAGAAAACCCACAAACCTCTGCCTGACACAATCTGCTCTTACGTTAAACCCGGGGGCACTTACCCGGTATTTCTTCTCTTGCTCAAATTTCTCTTCAAACTTGCGAATTTTCCGCTTGAGGCTTTGGATGTGCTTGGTGAGCTGAGTGATGGTCTGGGGCTCCTTGCTGTCTCCACTACTGCACCGAGAAGAACTCCGGGGCCTGCCATGATCACAGAGAGCAAGAGGGTCTTCCAGTGAATGCTACTGCCTAGGAGATTAGGGGACTCCAAGGGCAGCTCTTTATACTAGTCTACCATGAGCCCACAACTCTCCTGGGGGGTCTGGAGACTTCTGACCACAGAATTGCATTATGAATAGATGTCCTCAGAGACGTTAGTCTACAGATGTCAGAATATTGGTGCAAGAAATGCACTTCTCAAAGCTTGGCAAGGCCAACCTAAGCCTCAGAAGAGCCCAGCTGTGGTGCAGTCATCAGCAGCTGCATAAGCCACACCACCTGAGTTTTCAAGAAAGGTTTAAATAAGTGGTTAACTTTGCTTGATATAAGAGAACGTTTTCAGCTGAGAGATGGCTCAGTTTAAGAGAACTGACTACTCTTGAAGAGGACCCAGGTTCGATCCCCAGTACCCACATGGAGGCTAACAAACATCTAATTCCAGTTCCAAGGGATCCAGCACCCTCTTCTGTCCTCCGGGGTGCTGCATGACATGGGTGCACTCACATACATGCAGGCAATATACTCATACACATAAAATAAAGTCAAAAAATTTTTAAACGAAGAGAGCCTTTTAAAATATGACAAAAGCAGTGGTCCTCTCTCCGGAAAATGTGTCACCCATTTTCATGAGACACACAATTTCCATGCATGATAATAACTTACTAATTCTGTCAGTACACAGACCAGAAACTGAGGTTGGGGCAAATTCAAGAATAACAGCAGAAATTATGAGGTAGAAACTGGGGGTTTCCAGAACATACTTTTAGCCAAGGAATTCTTAATTTTCCTTATACATCAAGATTATTGGTGCAACCTAAAATATAAATATCGCATGGTTCTCAATCTCATTCCAATCTCAAATGCAAATGACCAATGCAGAACGAGGAAAGAGGGAGGACCCCGTCTCTGCACAGCGAGATGCTACTCTATCCACCCATTTCATTTGGGGTCGGGGTGGTTACTTTTAAGATACCACTTTGCTAGAACCTAGAAAGAAACTGAAAGGGGTGACTTTCTAGTCCACACTCCATCCACTGTTATATATGAAAAGCACACTGAGCCAGATAAGAATTATAACTCTTGATATTTGCCGTGTGTGTGTGTGTGTGTGTGTGTGTGTGTGTGTGTGTGTGTGCACACATAGTTACACATAGGATTTTGATTCTGGTGATTTCACCCAAAGTGTATTTCTGGGGTAGCCTGGCTCTCAGGCCCATTTCCTCCCAAGACCTTAAGTTGGTCCTGAAGCAGCACTCCCAACAGGGAAGGAGTCTTGTTTGCCGCTGTGATCTAGCTGTACTCAGCTGTCCTATTCCAGAGCCACATTTCATCATATGTTGTAAATCTCTTTGGAAAGCTGCTTGAAATGAAGACAACCACCAAATCAGGATTCCTTACATCATAAACTGCTGGCTGCTGGGTGGAGATGGGGCTGACTCGGGGTCCAAGTTGAACCTCTGGCTTTGGCTGAAGATGGAGCACCGTGGTGACAGCAGAGGGTTATCCCCGTCGGTGATGTGATAGAGGAGCCTGCTGGTCCCTGCAGACTGGATGTCTTCTGGTACACCGTCAGCATCGCTCTGCCCATCTTTATGCGTTGGCATGGGGTCTGTGGAAACATGATGGGTGATCCAGACTTAGAAGTGGCAGAGGGCTGGAGACTGTCAAGCTCTTAAGTAAAGATCATAAACATTCCCTATAATGACATGCCTCTGTGATTTCTCCCTTCTGGGGATATGAAACACTTTCAAAACACTGTCGTGTTTGTTCTCACAGAACCTGGATAGAAAACATTACCAAGCGACCAACCAAAATAAAGGGAAACTATTTCAGCATGAGCTGTTGCAGTCAGCATAGTCCAGACCTACAAAAGCCTTATCGCATAGTATCTGAGCATGCTGGAGGGTATGTTGAGAGCAGCTAGAGCTGGAGCAAAAGACATAGTTTATGAGGCAGAAAGGGGATGAGAGAATTATCCACCAGTAAAGGAAGAGGGGGAGGAGGCGGGCAGAAGAGAGGGAAAAGCAGGAAGGAGAGAGGGACAAGGGTCCTCCCACAGGGAAACCGTGATGGCCCTCAGATGTGATGGGAACCCTGCTCATCAGTGAGGTATGGCACCTAGAATGTGCTCAATGGAAACCTGAGTTCAAAACATGGCAGTAATGCTCCATTTTATATTAAAAACATGCACAACTGTGTACAGATTACTGTACTGAAGCCAAAAAAGGGGCCAGCAAGATGGTTTGGTGGGTAAAGTTCCTGACTGCCAAGCTTGACAACCTGAGCTTGATTCCTGGGACCCACAGGGTGGAAGGAGAGAACTGACCCCCAGAAGTAGTCCTCTGACCTCCACATGCACATTGTGGCACACGTGCATCCAATCTCTCTCTCTCTCTCTCTCTCTCTCTCTCTCTCTCTCTCTCTCTCTCTCTCTCAAATGTAATAAAATTTTTTATTTATTTTTATTTTCTGTGTACAACTATTATACCCGCATGTTATGTTAAGTGCACCAGCATCATGCAATGTCCATGGGTGACAGAAGAGAGCATCAGATCCCCTGGAACTGGAGTTATGGACAGTTGTTATCTGCCATGTGGTTCTGGGAATCGAACCCAGGTCCTCTGCAAGACCAGCCAGTGCTCTTAACTACTGAGCCATCTCTCCAGCCCCAGCAATAATTTTTTTTTTAAAAGAAAAGCCACCAGGCGTGGTGGTACACGCCTGTAGTCCCTGCACTTGGGAAACAGAGGCAGGCAGATCTCTGTGAGTTCAAGGCCAGCCTGGTCTACATAGTGAGTTCCAGGATACTTGGGGCTACAGGGAGACCCTGCTTCAAAAAGAAAAAAAAGAAAGAAAGGAAAGAAAGAGAGAGAGAGAGAGGAAGGAAGGAAGGAAGGAAGGAAGGAAGGAAGGAAGGGAGAGAAGCCAAAGAGGTAAGAGAGTAAGTCCAAAGACTGTGGAATTAGGAATGACTCCATTGTGTTTTCTAAAGTTTCATTTAACACTTTATTTTAGACAAAACAGAAATGAAAACAAGACCTGCTGGAAGTAGGTGGCCTCCTCAGCTCCCAGCTCGGCCTGTGTCCACCTGCTTCCCACTCCTCCACTTAAGTTAGCTCCTCACTGTGCCCCCAGGGCCCACCCAGAGGCTGCCTTCCCCTGTGCTAAGGGGGAAGATGAGAGGGAGGTGTGTTGGGCAACAGAGCCTCAGGGTTCCCAGGACAAGGGCCTCTCAGTCCTGGGCTTTGGACAGTTACTCAAGTAAGAGCTCAAACTCTTCCTCGGTGTCTCCTACCAAAAGTCAGTGTGCCCAGAGGCTCTCATATGCCTGTCTATCTTAAAGAAAACAGAAAACAAAGACTGGGGTGAATAAGCAGAATACTAAAGGAGTGAGCACTCACTTTTTCAAGGTAAACATCACAATTTGGTACCATATGACTCTTTAATTTCTTTATTTTTATTTTATGTATATGACCATTATGTGTGCGTGTGTGGAAGTGCACCCGTGTTGTACAGTGCCCATGGAGCACAGAAGAGGACATCAGATCCCCTGGAACTGAACAGTTGTTAGCCGCCATGTGGAAGCTGGAATTCAAACCCGGGTCCTCTGCAAGAGCACACAGTGCTCTTACCCGCTGAGCCACCTCTCCAGCTCCTGGTACCAACCCTGGTCGTAACTCTTAGATTTAGACTGGCGCCTTGCTCTCTAAGCTTGAAATACAGTCTACTTTGTGTAACATCAAGGGTTTGACTGGGTCCTCGTATGTTTTCATGTGGCTTGACCCCTGGTGGACAGACGGCCCTCTGCTGCTGTCTTTAAAGCACTTTAAAGCACTGACAGCTAGTGCTGCAGATGAGTGAGCACAGAGCCTGGGATGCAGGTGAAGCCCTGAAGGGCATCAGAAAATAAGACTTACTACACGAGAACGACTGCGGAACATTCACTTTCACGTCCCCCGGGCAAGGGCTGGGGAAAGTTCCCACCAAATCCTTTCCTTAAACCATTAGGCTCTAAGAAGAGATGCTATTCTATCACCTGCTTCTTGGAAGTGTCTTCTACTTCTAGGAGAATAAAATAACCTTCATGTACCTGGGACCAGCCTGTTTACCTTGAAATGGAAAAGATCTTGAGACCATCACCCCTTCAGCTCAGCCAGGACCCCAAGACCAAAATAAACACAGGTCACTTCTCGCCATTTCAAAGTAGCCAGTTGGAAGAACTCAAGAACTCAGTTTCAGAAGCCCACAGAGTCCTAATACAGAACTTCAGAGAAAGGCAGTACCCCATGCACAGCTCTTGCTGAACTACAGCATTTTTTCCACAGACACTTGCATGCATAATTTACCACTGCAGCCTGATTAACACCTTCACCTCCCTTCCCTCCAATTCACTGCTGAAGGAAGCTGTGAGCCCAAGAGGCCCCCAAGCAACCCACTGAAAAGCAAAAGAATCAAAAACTGGTAATTTGGCAGAGCCTCCATTCTTTGTCCAAACACATCATTTGAGTTGAGGAGGGTTTAGTTAAATCAGTTGGCACATGTACTTGTGTGTACACTTGTGTAGACAGATTCATCGAGCTCTTAGCTCAAAAGGGACCAATGCAGACTCAGAGCCAGTGCTGCTCCTGCCCTGGGAGCAGAGCCCAGGCCCCTCTTCTAGCTCTGCCCCCAAGAGGGAGAAGCGTGTGGCAAAGCTGAACTCGGTGGCCACTCATGGATCGCTGGAGGCACACTCTTCTTTCTTCTAAAGGAAGCAGCAGCATACCAGAGCCCATAGTGTGCTGTGCCATAGTAGAGGAAGGGCTCAGAGAGCCAAGAGTCCGGTGGGCCTATACTCTTCGTGGGGTGGTTTCTGACTTCCTTCTGTCTCCCTGTGTCAGACACAGAGGGCTGTGATGGGACAATTAACAAACTGGCTATATGGGTCAACCACACTATACTACAACTACATCGTACCACAACCACACTACCACACACTTACAAACTGGTTAAAGGGATGGAGCTCAGGTTAAGTGCCGATGTAACAATAAAAACAAGTTCTGGGGCTGGAGAGATGGCTCAGTGGTTAAGAACACTGGCTGTTCTTGCAGAAGACCTGGTTGTAATCCCAGCACCCACATGTCTGTAACTCCAGTTCCAGGGGATCCGACAGCCTCTTCTGTCTTCTCAGGGCATTGCATGACACGGGTGTACTTATCTACATGTACGCAATACATTAATACATATAAAATTTTAAAAAAAGTTCTTTGTATTTGCCAAACTTTTTGTAACAGAAATTAAGTTTAAAGGAAACCCCAAGTTACTATCAAATTTGGGGCAGGTGGAGAGTTCCCAAGAGGTAAAGTAGAAGAAATCTTAGGCAAAGTTTAAGAGACAGCAAAGACTGTTACTTATGAATCCTACGTCTTCCCCTCACTAAACAAAGATGAAGAAAAACTGACCTTCCTTTAAAATTGTGTGTGTGTGTGTGTGTGTGTGTGCACCATGGTGCATGTGGAGAGGTTAGATGGCATCTTTTGAGAGTCAGTTCTATCTTTTTACCAGGTGGGATCTGGGGAATCAAGCTCAGGTTTGTCAGGCTTAGTGGCAAGCACCTTTACCCACTGAGCCATCTCACTGGCCCAAGAATGGAACAGAAATGTTTTATTATTTATAATTTTTATTTATGTATATGAGTGTTTTGCCTGCATGCCTGTAAGTGCACCACATGCATGCAATACCTGTGGAGGCCAGAGAGGGCATCAATTCCCCTGGAACTGGAGTTATGGGCACTTGTTAGCTGCCATGTGGGAGCTAGAGACTAAACCTGGTCCTCTACAAAAGCATCCAGTGCTCTTAACTTATGAGCCATCTTAACAACCCCAACAATGGAACTTTCTAAACTTTGATTTCTTCATCTGTTAAATAAGACTAAGTGAGGATTAATAAGACCATATTCCTACAAAAATTTTAGTATAGCCATGTAAACCTATATCCTACATTATATATGTATACATGTCCATATATATAAAATTTCAACTTAGTTTTTTTTTTTTTGTATGTGTATGTGTGTATTGCCTACATGTAGATAAGTACACCTGTGTCATGCAATGCCCATGGAGGACAGAAGAGGTTGTCAGATCCCCTGGAACTGGAGTTATGGACAGTTGTTAGCCACCATGTGGGTGCTGGGATATGAACCCAGGTTTTCTGCAAGAACAGCCAGTGTTCTTAACCACTGAACCATCTCTCCAGCCCTCAACTTAGATTTAAAATTTTCAGTTTAATTGTGAGCAATGATGGGCAAAAAGTCATGAATTATGAATCTGGTATGCTTCTTACACTTTTTTTGTCTTTTTGTTGTTGTTGTTGTTTTTGACAAAAGAAAGGGTTTCCCTGTAACCCCAGATGTCCTGAAACTCATTACGTAGACCAGGCTGGCCTTGAACTCACAGAGATCCATCTGCCTCTGCCTCCAAAGTGCTGGGACTACAGGCATGCGCCACCACACCCAGCCGCTTCTTAGACTTTTTAAACTAATCAACATTAAAATTAATTCATCTTAAAATTTCTAATGTTGAGCTGGGGCTGAGCCCAGGGACTGAGCACTTGACTAGCTTGGGTAAGGCTCTGGGCTCAATGTTGAGAATCTCCAAAACAAAACGAAGTTTATTCATGCATCTTTGCTGAGACATTTGCTGAGCACTAAGATAAGGCATATAAAATTGACACACTACTTGAGAACTATTATTTTAACAAGCATCATCAAAATCTTCTGAGTACATTAATCTTCTGAGCACTCCTGGGAGCCCCAATGGGGTCGCATTGTGAGAAATGTCCATCAACTTATGCTTCATGATCTCAGGACTTTTATTGGGCCTATTTTCAGAGAATCATCACATCGAGTGTTTAAGCTCACTATGTCCTAACATTTGTCCTGAGAGTTTTTCATGAAAAGCTGGTTTTAAATCCAGTAGGGAAGGTATAGAGCTAGGCTAACTCAATCCAGGGAGGGTCTGGCCATTGGCTCAAGTAGAAGACTCCATACCTCTGCTGCCGGAAGCTAGGATGTGTATGTAGCCCACTCACTGAGCAGTAGGGAACACACTGAAGAGAAATAGTTACCATCAATTTGTGGAGCTCAAAAGACGACTTCAGATCTGGCTAAAACCTCAGGCATAAGCAGATGTTATATTGCAATGAGCCATAGTCAGATTTAAAAATGTATCTCTCTGATGTGAGCACCTCAGAATTTAAATAAGTCTCTGCAAAATCTTGAGAGTGACTACAGATGTTTGGCTGAGTGACACATTAGCTAGAGTCCCCCAGACTTGTTCATTCACTGCCCTGTGTCCATCGTGGTGGGCTCCTAAGTAACATTCAGATATTTCCAAAATGCTGAACTTCAGCCTTTGCTGATTTTAAAAATGATATGAGCCAAAGGCATGCCCATGATCCTGAAGAATTTCGAGCGTCAGCGTCCTTGCCCAGCCTGTCTCAGAAGAGCAAGGAGGGAAAGGAACAGAAACAAATCGAACCCTGAAATATCTGACGGATGCGAAGAGTTCAAGAATGCAGAAAGCAACAACACGGGCAGATCTGCAGTCGTCCTAGGGTAGCAGCTCCTGGGGAAGCAGATGAACTTCCTGGTTAAACGCAATGAGGACGGAGAAGTGGCAGCAGGGTGGCTGTGGAGACAAGAGAGATGAAAGGGATTCTGGGTTGGGCAAGCTGGCCAAGGGAAACAGGCTGGGACTCCTGGAGCAGCTCCTGTGGACAGCCACCAGAGGGTTTGAGCCAGAGGAGTAGGACATTTGTCACAGGAATGCAGAACTGGACTTCACATCAGGCACCCTGTTAGTCCCAAGAGGCAGTTCGCCAACATGGATAAAACACAGGCTGTGGGCTTTCGAGGATCTAGTCACAGCTTAGCTTTCTCACCTGTGTCGCCTTGGACACACTGTTCAATCTCATCGAATTTGAGAAAATATCAAAGGAGAAGGCCGGTGAATGGGTGGTGTCTGATGTCTGACAACATCTTCACCAATGGGAAACAACCCACTCAGGTAGCAATCAGACAAGTGATGCCCTGTGTAGGTGCAGGGCTCTGCCCGAGCTTGTGAAACCAGAAAAGAAAATGTGTTGTGCATAACAGCTTTGATAATCTCAAAGCGCTCCCTCCAGTGACAGAGAAAGCTGGACGCTCTAATGCCCATTCTTCAGCCTAATTAACTCCCCGGGTCTTCTAGTCGATTTCTGCACAACTGATCATCTCAGTGTTGCAGCTGACACAATCTTCATTAAGATGACAAGAGCCATTTTCAAAACAGAGTTTTCATTTACAAGAAACAGTGCTGTGGGAGACAATAAAAATTGTGTGCACAACGCATACAGGAAAGTGCTGAAGGAAACCAACTTTCAACATGTAACCTGTAACTATTTCAGGCTCATCCAAAGTCAAGAAGCATAGTATAGAATTATTAACGGAATTCCAGTGTGCTTTAGTTTGGCTAAACCAGCCAATTTAATCAAAGAAGCTGGGCCAGCAACTATACAGAGGCAACACCACACGGAGTCTTGGGAGATGGGGGACGTTCTCTATCTGGCCTGGGTAGTGACAGGCACAAGACTTTTAAGCACATCCTCTGGTCACTTCCAGATCATAGTCTTCATAAGCATGGAAGAATGAAGCCCAAATGATCCACAGAAGACACACGTATGTGACTTTAGACTATGAGAGCAAGGGGCAGCCAATCAGAGCCTCACACCATCTGCCCAATTTCTGTCAACTTAAACCTGTTTTAAAAGTGGTTACCATTTAAAAATTACTTTGAGTCTGATTAAAAGCCTGAGTCTTGGGCTTGGTCTATCACACCACACACACAGATGCTGTATTCTTAAACAAGCAGGTCTGTTCAAAGTCAGAATGCTCATTTGTGGAGAGCTGTAGTGAAAATGAATAGGATACGGCAATGTTAATACAATATTTAGCGTGATGTAAAAACTAAACAAAAAAAATTAATTACCTAGAAATTTGGTAAGGACGCACATTCCTTTCCTTTCTGTAAGTTAGCTGTAGAAATGGCCTAAGGGAATTACATTACCATCTATAAATCTTGGAATGCTTCCATTAATGGAACACTATCTCCTTTAGACACTGTGATGATGGTTATGAAAGTACTGGAGAAAAATTAATAGAACTCGCATGGGCAAAGCTGTATGAGGTATAGCACACTGGATTTTACTGTAACGAATGTAGTTTCAACTTTAATAACCGGTAATTATTCAGTCATCAGCTCTATAGATTATTGCTGTTATAAATATCTTTTGCTTAAGGGAGCTAGTATAATGTCAATCATATGCAAGATTCTAGAGGGGGGCTAGAGAATGAACAGCGGAACACCACTTCCATACCCTGACACAGATAGACATGGTGATACAGCAGGATTTCAAGACAAATGTAAGCCTGATGAGCCAGAGCGAAGGCAGATCCTCAAAGGGGCAGAGTGCCCAGCACCTAAACAATGACAGCTGTGCGGCAGAGGGGCTCAGAGGTAAGGATGCTTGCTACCAAGCCAACAACCTGAGTTTGATCTCCAGGACTTACTTGGAGAAGGGGAGAACCAACACATACACACACACACACACACACACACACGGTGTAATTTTTAATTAAAAAATAATAATAGTTAACATTTCTTGAACATTCACCATGGATGACAGGCTAAAAGATTCACATATTATGCTGTGTAAATCTGGCAACAAATCTGGGAATAGCATGTGTGCTTCTATTTTAAAGAAAAGGAAACAGACCTGGAAGATTAAGCTGTCCAAGATGACCAAACCAGCTCATGAAGTTCTACATGAAGCTTGATTTCAGAACAAGGCTGAACAATAAATACAACACATTTGGCCTTTCAAAAAGGCTTCTGCATGAATTTCATAACAAGGTCACTTAAAAATAACACCAAGTAACAATTGGGTCATGTTTTGCAATGAATACAAAAATGTCTTGACGTATGTTGCAAAGGGCAGAGTTGAATTAATATCTTTTTGACAGACATGTTAGTACCAATCATTTCAAACAGTCCCTAAATTAATCTTATTTTACATTTCGGAAATGGCATCTAAAAAGAAGGAGGGAGTGGTAAGATTAGTCTTAGACATTCTAATGGTTTTTCAATTAGTAAAATACTACACAGAGCAAGTTCTCAAACCACGGGAGGTGCCACAGTGGCAGATGACATACTGTGGACTGGTAGGTGAAAGGGTATTGACTTATCTATTCTTAACACGTGATAAGCACTATATTTAGTCTGATAGACATCTTTCAGAAGTCTTAGAGAAAAGCCAAGAAAATAGTTGACATCTGTAAGAGTGGGTTAGGAAACAATCCTATAGACATCATTCTTTCATAAAAATCAAAATATATTTCTCTGCCCATAGTTTTAAAGGTGTTGATTCATCTTTAAAATTAATACTGTTTTAGATTCCTATAGTGTTAGAAGAACCAAGGGGACAAGTCCACTGTTCATTTTGCCCAGTTTCCTCCCAAAGCTAACATTTTGCAAAATTAGACTAATTCTGCCTATATTTATGACTTTCTAATTGACTCCATCTGAAATATACTTGCAAGTTAGCACACCGAAGAAAGTCTCAGGTGCTGCAGACAGCTCTGGACAGAGGAGCTACAATGACCATGGGGACATGAGTTACAACACGCAAATCAAGCACACATCTGGGTTATGAAGCTTCAGTCTCAGAAAGTCACTTTGAAAAAGCATCCATTACACAGAGAGCACACAGACGATCAACCTGACTTCAAATTCTAAGACATGAGAACCATGAGAGAACCCTTTCCCATACTGAGTCTTGTCTCTCCATTTTAATTTCACATTTTAAAAACTGTGCAACCCAGGCATCTGAAGGTCAATCAGGTCTTGCAAGTGATTTGGACCCTCTGCTGAGGTGGAGAGTCTTCAGGATGAAGAGAGGGCTGTTCTCTCTTTAACTCAACTCAAGACCTAAGACCAGGCAGGATTCTTCGTGAAAAAATGCAGACATCTGTCAGTGTCTTACCCAGGGTTTTAGAAAAAAGGAATCATGTACTGACACAAGAACAATCACTTGCAGTGGTGAATCTCCAGCTATCTCTGGGGAAAGTGCTCACTGGAACATCTCTTGTCTCAGTCATCCTTGGAGAGGCAGGACAAGGGTTACACTTAGTCATGTGGAATGCCAAGCCATGCTTATATACTTCAAAATAAGAAAGGAGTGATGGGGAGACCATCACCTGCAAGGCAGCTTGAGAGCTTTGAAAAGGGTGATGAGCTGTCTTTGTCTACCCTTGTGTGGTTTTTAGTATAAAAAGTCCCACAGGCTTAGATCCAGGCAGTTGGTCAAGACAATCCTCAGCCCACTTTCCATTCAGTGGTACCAGAACAGACACTAGCTAATGCCACGGAGGAAATATTACCTTCAGTCATAAGAGGCTGCTGATCCAGTCACAGTGAGTTCTGAGGCTACCATGTAGATTTCTGTCGAAATTAGCTTGAGCTGCTTCCCCAGATTCCCAGAGGGCAGGGGATTGGAAAACAGGATAAATTTATCTCACAGTTCTGGGGGTGGGAATTCTGAGGCCAAGGTACCAACAGTGTCAAGCTCTGATGACAGCCCTCTTCCAGGCTGCAAATGGATGACTTCTCACTGCACCCTAATATAGTAGAAAGCATGTCAGATAGCTCTCTGGGTTCTTCTGATAAGAATCCCATTCATAAGAGCTGTATCCACAGGGCCCCTTCTCTAAGCATGTTCATGTGGCGGATCAGGTATAAGCTTGGGGAGACATAAAGATTAGGTCCATAGCACTTTCTATCTCATATTTGCAACCTATAGGTAGGATGGCCAACTGTCCTGGATTACCTGAGACTGAGTACTCCTTGGCAGGTGAGACTTTTCACTCTAAAATTCACACAGTCCTGGGTAGGCAAACAGCTCATCACCTGTTCAAAGCTCTGAAGCTGGTGCCCCCCCCCCCGTCACTTCTTTCTAAAGGCTGCTGTTTGGTTCCCTATAGACCCAGCTGGTCTGGAACTCACTGTGCAGACCAGGCTGGCCTTGATCTCTCAGAGATCCACCTGCCTTTGCCTCCCAAATTCTGGGACTAAAGGCGTGCGTCACCACACCCAGCCATAGACAAATCTCAAGAATTCAACGGCTGAAGCCAAGCTTGTTGGCGGATGCTTTAATCCCAGCACTCAAGAGGTAGAGGCAAGCAGATCTCTGTGAGATTGAGGCCAGACTCTATGCCAGCTGTAGCTACAGGGAAACCCTATCTCAAAAATAATAAATAAATAAATAAATAAATAAATAAATAAATAAATAAATAAATAAATGTCTTGTCTGTGCTCCATCCTATGAACTTGGTGCATGAACCCTCAATTCTGAAATGAATTTGTAACCTTTTCTACAGTAACATCAATTCATATTTATAATTATTTGCCATTAATAGTTATTGGTGGCATATTACACCAAAAATTTCTATAAAAAAATCAGTGGGTGGATTTTTGTCCTTATTATTTCAATTACTGAATCAACCATTAACATCATACATAGGGCTAGATGATGAGTTTAAGAAAGTTAAAAATATTTTAAATTTGCTATAGCATTTTATGGACTTATGGTCATCTATGATAATCTTACAGTTACCCTTTTACCAGGGATGTAAATACACATACATGCATACCTGTGTGCGTTCTCTCTCTCTCTGTCTCTCTCTCTCTCTCTAATAGCTCCAAAATATTTAAAGATTGCCCCAGAAATCCATTTAGACAACCTTTATCCATTAAAAACTGCTGATTGGAGGGCTAGAGAGATTGTTCAACAGATGGGAACATGCACTGCTCTTACAGAGGACCAGGGTTCAGTTTCCAGCACCCATGGCAGGCACACAACAACCTATAATTCCAGCAGCCATCCCCTCTGGGCTCTGAGGGCACCTGCACTCATGGGCACAAACCCCCACACAGGCACACAACATATACCTAATTAAAATGAAAACCAAATCTTTATCTAAAAGAAAACTGCTGGTTTGAGCATACAGTTCTTCCAAGTGACATGTAGACTGGAACATGTATGGCCTTCCTGTGAAGATGTGCCTTAGAAGCAAGTGAGAGCAACTCCTAACCCACACCAAAGCATTTTACAAATTCCTGTCATGTTGATGTCTGTAGAGTGGAGAACCCCCAGGGCCATGAAAGTGTCTAGTTTTCTAGATTTTGTAGAGTCTGGTACTCTGGTTCTTAGAAGAGCTTTATGGCTACTCCTGCATTTGAGAAAATCCAGTATCCAGTCCACAAGCCCGAACCTTCTGCTCAGTTCTGCCACTTGTCACTCACTGAGCATAGAAAGTACTGCTGGCTCCTCTGTGTGAACAGCACCCAGACAAACTCAGATCTGTTTATGTCTTACAAGGACTCTTTAAAAGCTTGTTCAAAATCCTGTCCACCCAGACTGAGAAAACAAAAAATCATCTTGATACTCAAAAATTAAAAATCATGACCAAAAACCCCCACAAATTTTATATATATATAA
>NW_008345269.1:385362-400576 GCF_000622305.1 Nannospalax galili
TATTAAATATATATATATCCAATATGCAACAAATATTAAACACTGTTTGCTAGACAGTTGGGTAGCTAGTCCAAAACATCAGCTAATTCAAAGGTTCATTTGCATTTGGCTATATGGAAGGGGCAAAATACAGGGTTGGGAAGAAAAGAGGTGTGGTCTAGCAATCCGATTTAAACTGCCAGTTGGGCCCATGCCCCATTCTGCTTCCTTTCCACATAAACCCAGCAGCCAACAGAGCAGGGGCGCTTCCCATGCAAAATGATACCAACTACCAAAGCCATGTACCCAAGGGAAGCAGTTTACCACTTACCAGAAATGTCTCTAGGCCTCAGGGTCTTCACAGCAAAGAGTGTTCACAGGCCACTTTAGGGGATTAATATCGGAAATGCGCAAACCGTGCCTACATCGCAGAAATTTTAAATAACAGAGACAACTACTCTTGGCATTTCCCATCAACCAGTGCCACTAACACACATTCCAGTACTGCAGATGACTGCTCGGCCTGCGTTGACTGCATGGGATGCCTTGAAACAGGAGTGTGCTATTGAACTGGATGGTCTTTGTAGAGCTCCTCCTTCAGCTCCAGCCACTCATGGAGCAAGCTCACCTAAGCCTTCTCCTTCCACCCACTGGGGAGCTGTCTGCCAGCTCCGAACCATTTGTATAAGGAGGCTAAGGCCTGCTCTCATCTCTGCTCATGCAAATTGCTGTTTCCTTCCTCTCCCTGGGCCTATTAATACACCTTCTGTTTGCTAGCCCATCAGCCATCCCCTGGATTAAATCTAGAGAAACTCCCAGAAAACTGAGATTCATTTTGAGACTTTTTGTTATGAAAATTAATGCAAAAAAAAGTCAGAACAAGGATACAGGATCAGAGACACTCACCTCTGCTCTCCCTACTGATGCATCATCTTACAAGCAGTTAACCAGAGAGAGATGCAGCAGGGCTCAAACTCCCCTGGCCTTTAGATGCTTGAAAACAAGTTTCAAGACAACAGAGTCCAGCAATATAAACTTGCACACCACCCCTTGTCACAGAGCAGGTAGGAAAATCAAGACTAGGGGACTGACAGGGCTTTCAGCTTGACCCCTCATAGCTAACCCAGTTTCCTCCTACGCTCCCTCTTATTCCCTGGGCAGCCCTCGAGCCTTGATGTCACACCATTTACCTCGGTGGTCCAGTGGAGGCTCAGCTGTCTCCAGAGTACCATTTGGGGCATCCCCAGGCCCTGCCTCTTACCTGCAGAATCCGCCCCATCGGCAGGCACACTCTGGGTCGAGGGTGGGGATGGGTCCTTAACTCCATGCACCTGAACAGCTTCTTCCTGGTTTGTCAAAAATGCAGAGCACAGATCAGATCCGAGGGCTTGGCGCTTCAGGAAGGAGTTCTGCCAGCAAAAGCAGAACATGAGGCCGGCTAGGGGATGCCTGGCACACAGCAGCAGGTCTCAGATACCTCCCACCAGTGTCTGGCAGGCAAAGGGTCAAGGCCAGCTGTAGCTGCTTCAGGCAAAGAAGCTGCTGGTGCCTGAGTCAGACTGCGCACTGCTCCACATGCAGCCTCACTGAAACCCCAGTGTATGTGGATTATCTGTGACACATGGGACTGCCGATTCCGTCAGCAAGAATCGCTGCGTCTGGAGAGCCAGTCTCAGAAAGTGTCTGCTTCCCAACTACCAAGGCTTTACGCACTGCAAGTGTTTCATTCATTGTGGTGACATCAGGAGTCGGTGACATTAGGCCACTCCCAGACTACCATTCATAAAAGCCATCATCTCTCCAAAGCACAAGCTGCCGCAAACCACAGCACACAAAGAGTGCCTGCTGCAGAGGTCTCCTGGCATCTGGGAGGGGCGTCTGAACTCCTCAGCCAGCTGCGCAACCAGCCTCCTTAAGTTACTTGTCTGGCAGGGGCTGCTGCAGCTGCCTTGTAACAAGAACGGGGTCCAGGGAGCCAGCCCTGGTCCCTTAGCCTAACTCGGCTACTGGAGGGAGAAACACCGGATCCTTTAAAGCCCCGGAGGCAGCCTCCTGCCCACTCCTTCATTTCGCATTTTAAATTTCTTCCAGGTTCTCAGTAAGAACAAGTCATGAGACTGACGCACTCATGATGCAGATGCCCAGCAAATTGATTCCCTTGACAGGTGAGTGAGTCATGCATGAGTCCAAGCTGCACCGCATCCCAGAGTGGGGTGGCTCAGCAGGTCTTGGAGCTATTCCGCCCACCTCCCTCATCTCCCTCCAGCTATGGCAATGTGGTCCCAGGGAGTAGAGTAATTGGTCCTTTTCCTACCCAAACCTCCAACACATGCTCACTCCTACTCACCCCCGGGTACTCTAATCCACACACACACACACACACACACACCCTTGCCCTCAACTCCACCCACATATACACACACATACCTTAACTCCAAATGCCCCATCCCCCACTAAATACGCCCTTTCGCCCCAACCCCAGCCTCCACTTGCAGGTCCGCAGCTCTCAGACACCTTCCACCAGTGTCTGGCAGGAAAAGGGTCTATTCTACACATACCCACACTCTGCCTACCAGTCATACCAACTCCCAGACTCTTCCACCCATTCTACATGGGCACCTCCATTCCTGACTGCCCCACATAATCCTCTCCCTCCTGTATGCCCAGTACCCTCACACCAACCCCATTCCTTCACATCCCTGCCTCACCTCACAGGCACACCTACCTCAGTACCTCCTCACACACCAAGCCTTTCCTCCCACCTCTCCCCATGTCCTTATCCACCGGGCTGAATCTACACCAGTATTTTACAAGCTTCTCCCCCAAGGTATGTCTGAAACCTGTCCTCAGCCATTCTGAAGGCAGTGGGCACCTCAGCAGGCTCAGGGTCCCTCCTTTGCCAGGACCAGATATGCAAAAGAGCTGATGCAAACTTTGCCAGCACTCAGAGGTGATGCCTGTCAGACAGCTCAGCAAAGCAGCAGCCTGAGAGCAGCTGACTCCCAGGGCCCTTCCTCCTTCTGAGACACTTCCCCAGCAGCCGAATGCAGAAGCAAGAGGCAGGCAAGGGGAGGAGCAGAAGAATTAGGGACATCAAGTTTCTAGAAGAATCTCATCATTAGTAACCAAATAGTTGGCAAGCACCAAGAGTGACTTGGGCACGCTTCCAACCAGGAAGTCAGAGCGACCTCTCCAAAAGGGCAAAACTGCACTGAAGAGTTAAATGGTGCGATGGGGATGGACATGGTGCGACCACTGTGGGAAAATACTGTGGGAAACTACATGAAGAGCCCTGAAAATCCTTACGATACAATTACCATATAATCCAGCAATTCCATGCTGGGTATGTACCCAAAAGAATCGAAAGCAGAAGCTTGGACAGCTCCATGCACACCCACGTCTGCAGCTTCTCAAGAGCTAAGAGGTATTACAGTCCAGCCTTGGCAGACAAAAGAAGAATGAGGGGGACCCAACAGAGGGATGCTTTTGGAAGCGCTCATCAAGAAACTCCAATGGACTCATAGGAACATTTGAAAATTGCCCTGTTCTGACTTTTGTCTAGTTCCCTGTCTAGAACTTGTAATGCTAATTACTCTTGCCTTTACTTCTCCTTCACATCTATTAACGATTCAAGGACTTTCTTTTCCCCCTAGAGAAAAGAGTAATGCAATTTGGGAGTCTTTTAGATAGACCCACTGAAGGAGTACTCTAATTGCCTCACCCTGCGTCCCTGTTCAGTATGGAAGAAGCCAGAGCGGTCAGCGTCCCTATTCCCTAATGGCAATTTGGGTAACCTCTTCAGAAGATGGTGTGATAAGAATAGGAGGCAGGAAATGGCTAGGCAGTTAGGGTAAAAAGACCCCAAAGAAATGTATCCAGTTCCTGGGCTAAAAGTCAAAATGTCCTTGGGCCTAATAGCAACATACTCTGTTCCAAAGGCCAAAAATGTCAAACTGTCAAAAGTATTTGGGAGCTAGTATCTAATCCTTACAAGATTTCAGGGTTACCTCTTCATAGGGGGGAATGTTGGAGGGGAGGGAGTGGGCATGGATTTGATCAAAACACCATATATGCATGTGTGAAATTCTCAATAAAGTTTTTATAAAAGTTTAAAAAAAAAGAGGTATTACAAACTGAATTTTGTCTCTCCAAAATTCCTCTGTTGAAGCTTTAACCTAAATGGGACTGCATTTAGAGACAGGGCCTTTAAAGAGGTCAATAAAGTTAAATGATCTCATAAGTGTCAGAGCCCAACCTATATGACTAAGGTGCTCATACGAAAAGCCAAGGATTACAGGGTGTTCACACTTGGAAGTCATATGAGGGTCTCCCGTTTGAATGCAGGACAAGCAGCAAGGCGTGAGGAGAAGCCACCATGGCTGCCTTTGACCTTGGGCTTCCACATGATGAGAAGCATATTTCTGTTGCTTAATTCCCCCAGTATGTGGTATTTTGTTACAGTATCCCTCAAAAACCAACAGAAGGTACAAGAAACCCAATTATCTATGGACAGATTGATGAATAAGCAAAATGTGGGATACCCTTACAACAGAACGTAAATTTTTAATGTGTATGAGTGTTTCACCTGCATGTATGTAAGTGCACCCATGTGTGCAATGCCCATAGACCCTAGAAGAAGGCATCGGATCCCTGGAACTGGAGTTACGGAGAGTAGTTAGTGCCCTGTGGGTGCTGGGAACTGAACCCAAGTCCTCTACAAGAGCAGTCAGTGCTCTTAACTGCGGAACCGTCTCTCCGGCCCCTACAATACTTTTTAAAAAGTAATAGGTGAAAGGAGGTGGATATTTAACTTCACCTTTCTTTAGAGACAGGGTCTCATGCTGGCCTGGAATCACTATGCAGCCTAAGATGACCTTGAACTTATCCTCCTGATTCTAAGCCTGGGTGCTGGAACTACAGGCGTGCCCCACCACTCCTAGTTTACACAGTGCTGGGGATCAAACTGAAGGCTTCATACACACTAGATAAGCACTTCAACTGAGCCACACACTCAGATTTCTTTTTAACGTGGTGTCAGCAGCCTGGCTCACTTTCATATGTGTTCCTGTGTAATATGCAAAGCAAAAGAAGGCACAACCTTCAGGTCCCACAGACTCACAGGGGACGTCAGTCAGCTGTGTATTCCGGCTGACTTTGGGCAAACATCCTATTTCAAGCCTTGATTTCACATCTGTGAAGAGGCAAAAAAAAAAAAAGAGAAAAACAGTAACGAGTTATGGCCCCAGCCATGAGGGCTGCTCCAAGGTGAATCCGGGGAGGGTGTAGAAAGCACTTTGCGGAGCAGAGTGTCAGCATGTAGCCCCTGTTCAGGCCTGGGCTCTGTGGTCAGGGTGGGTGCCTCCACACAACAGCCACTGGAGAGAGGTCCGGCCATGTGGTGAGGCCACACTCCACACTGACACATCACATGTCTCTCACCGCTGTACCTCTCAGGGTCTTACTTCTGCACTACCTACCAGGAACCTCAGAGGACTTCTGAGTCCTTTCCAACTTGATGTGAGAAAAGCAAGCGGGTGCGCACCGAGGGTGGAGGCACAGAATCGGGCACCAAGTGGGTGTCTGGACTGAACCAAGGATTCTGCCAACACAAAGAGCAAAGAACTTTGCCACACAGGAACACACCGTACCTCAGAGTCTGAAGCCCTGGTCCTCTGACCTGGTGTGGATGGAAGTATCAAGCTATTGCTCTCATGTCTCCCTGGGCCACCTGCTGTCCCATGTGCACATCTGAGCAAGACTACCCAGGAGATCTGTTTACACGGCTGGGTCATGAGATACTGGACAGAATTAAGTTTAAAGGAACAAGGGGAACAACACTGGGGAGAAATGGAACGGAGAAGAGAAGGTGGAGGTCAGCACGAGGCCTTGAAGCAGAGGGAGACAGCTGTGGGCAGAGGAGGAGGCAGAGTGAAGGAAGGCAGCAGAGCTCACCGCCCCCCGCACCCATTACCCAAGGACAGTCTGCCATTCACCACCCCATCCTCCGAAGTGGGTGGTGGGGACAAGGGACCCCTCTGTGGCAAGGCTCTCTAGATACCTCTCTGATGACCTAGAACCCCAGGACAACACAGCACAGGGATGTTCCTGTAAAAAGCCTATGTCACTGTCACACACGTGTCCTTCCAGGGAACGATGGGAGATATCTAATCTGCCCAATCAGGCAGAGCCTTATAGAGCCATGCCAAGGTTTACGGACAACACACACTGCACTGGCAGGGTCTGTTGTTCCCCCTTTGCAGATGTGATGGCCACTTGCCTCTTGAATACTCAGGCAGCTTTCAACACCCCAAGAGCTGCATTTGGGATGTAGGCTGTGACTGACATCAGCCCATTCCACCTGAGCTTCTAGCCCACGAAGGGAACAGTCAACAAGCCAACTAACAATAATGGCGGGTACTACTTCCATGAGGGCATGCTGCAAAGAAAGAGCAAGCCCAAACAGAGGTGACAACCCTGGATTTCATTAATCAGTTACAGCTGACTTGGCAATCTTTCACACAAAGACATACTTTCCCCTGTCCAGGAAAATGAAGGCATTAGCCCCTGTGGACTGAAGCAACTGCACTCCATCCCTTCTCCTAGGTGACTTTGATTTCTGCATGACTGTGGCCTCAGCCTGTGGATGCTTTCCCAGGTCAATTTCCAAAGCCTCCAAGGAAAGGTGCCTAGACCCTCAGGAGGGAAACTGAGCTGGGGGCAGGGGTGGGGTTGATGGATCCTCTAAAGGAATTACAACCCTCCCACTCTGCTCCCCCATCTGAGTAAGAATGAAGGAGGGAGGGGTCTGTGAAACCTGGGCATGGCTTTCTAAAAGCTATTTTTTTTTCTTTACACAATGGAGAAAATGCATCTCGTTTTTGAAAATACTTGTTTTCTCTTCTCTACAATTACGTAGTTGTCCCACACTAGTCGGGCTAGGACAGAGAACACCCACATGGGTGGAATGGTTGAAGACTATTTTGGGTGCCTTCATCTTTGAGTCTCCACTTAGAAGAGAGACAGTTCACATTTAGCTTCTGCTAGGGGGTCGGCTGGCCCTCTCCCATCCCTCTTCCTTCTAGGAAGTGTATGTAGATTCTCTATGGCAATATGAAACACACTGAAAGGGAAATTTACTGAAAATTTGGGCTACAGCTGAGCCCCCAGACATCCACTTACCACTCCCATTCCCTGAATTTTCATGCTCACACTCCCCACCCCCACCCCCACATGCACACACTCAAGTACAGAAAAACCTTCCCTTTACATCTGCTGAGTCACCTGCCCCCTGCTCTGACATCCCGGAGGCCCCAGATTTTATTTGGTTACAGTTACCTTAAAGCCCAGTTTTCATCAAACTTTTGAACCAGCTCCAACGATCTCATCTAAAGAACTTTGCCACCGATTTCTCTCTTAGCATTGTCTTTCCTTCCTCATATCCAATATAATATATAATGTTATTTCTAGTTGTGATGATCAGTCATCATTGTCAACTTGACAGGATGTAGAAACACCTGAAGAGATGAAGGCCCACCTTTTGGTGTAGCTGTGAGAGCCTTTCCAGAGAGAAGAGCTGGGATAGGGCACTCGCCTCACTGTGGTGGCCCCATCCCATGGGCTGCAAATGAAACAGGAAGGAGGAGAAAACCAACGGAGGACAAGCGTGCCACTTCCCTTCTTGCCCGCCATGACAGACCCTCTGAAACCACGAACCAAAATAACTCTTTCCTCCTTTTGGACGTCAGGTAATTTAGTCACAGCAATGACAAAGCAAATGCCCCACTGGCCGACCTGCCTGGGGGAGTCGATTAGAAAAAGGAAGAAGCTCTGGCATTGTGTGTCGGTTTTACCTTTGGCTGGCACTTGGGAGAGAGGTCTGAGCCTCTAATTAGAAGGCCCTCTGTAACGCTGGTTCAGAAATTTCAAAGTTCTTTACGAAAGCTCTAAGTGCCCCAGATCCCACCCAGCTTTATGCTGATGGAGGAGCTCTTGAAGCAGGCTCATCTTGATTCAACAGTATCAAGGTCCACACTTGGAGAAATGCTGCCCTGTCTTCTGGGACTGTGGCCCGTTCTAACTGCTATCTTGGTTGCAGGCTTAGTACCACCAGTCCTGGAGGCAGGAGCCTTTCCTGAGCCCTAGTCCCCTGCCACTCCCACTGTCTTCCTGCCCTGACCTTGCCTTCGGAGCCGGACCCTGACACTCAGGAATATAAAAAAGGTGCTCAGAATCAAGAGAAGGTCACCTCCCAAAGTGCTATTGCCAGACTCCAGATGTACCTGCCAAACAAAAGTGACTCTTCTGACAGTGTCTGCATCTATAAGGAAAAGTCTGACTCCATTCTCCCTATAGAGACACTGGCCTCTGGCTAATCTCTCTGAGACTGTGTGCTAATAAAGCAGCATCTTTGCAGCATGGCATACCTCAGCCCACACATCCCAGCTCTCTCTGTGTAGAATGCTAAGCCTCACTTTCTTATTTCAGTATAAAAACACTGCCTGGTCACATCAAGGAGCCCACTGCTGACAGAAGAATTCAAGCCCTGTTTGGATGCTATCAGCATTCTTTGGAAACAGGGTCAAGGCAGCCACAGCTCACAGTAACATGGCCACATGTCACATGATTTCAGCCTGTGAACAGGGAGCCAGCCCACACACCTTTCATCACACTGTAGTATCCTTGGTACGTTCACATTACTAAATAAACAACCAAAAAAATCAAAGTGTTTGAGAGAAAATAACAGCTTTATAATCTCATATTTTAAGTCAGGACTTCAAGGTTTTCTAGATAATACATCTTTTTTTTTTTTTCTCTAAAGAGAACATGTCACATGTATAACTCCACTGGGGCTCTAGCTGAGAAGCACAGATGTTAAGATGGAGCTACCCCCTAGATAATCTTTTCTTCATGCTTCATGGAATAAAGTGCAAAAAGTTGGTGTATTTTCTCATATGGTTAATTCTTGGTGGCTATTTCTATAGTGTTTTGTATCAGCCTGAAAAATGTTCTTCTTAAAAACTAAATTCATTAAGATATAGGTAATATAGGGACCCACTGAGACCTCACTTGGTTCATTTTGTGTCACTGAGCAAATTTTGCTGGCCCACAGTCCTTTTTAATTTCTGATAACACTACTTCAACCCAATTTCTAAATCTCAGTGAATATTAGAAACCAACTTTCCTGCTGGAAATAATACAAAATAAGCATTGAAATAGAAGAGGTGCTTATATCTCAGGTGCTTATATGACACAGGTCACACTGGAAAGTATTAGCTACCTTCTCACACAGTAATATTTCATTAGAAAATTCATCTTTTTCCTGCCTCAAAACTTGAGTTTTACAGCCGTCAGAAAGGCAACAATGTTCTAAAAGGGCACAGTGTGCAATGGTAGACAGCCAGGCTCCAGAGCACTGATGGGTGTCCTTGGGAACCTCTGGGACATGGGGGTGACAGCCTGTCTACAGGTTGTCCACTCGGCTCCTGCTCCCCTCTCTGACAAACCCAGGGCTGGGTACCCATTTGCTTCTCAATAATTACTCATCACAGGAAACAAAGCAACCACAGCTTCCAAGAAAAATTTGGTCTTGGGACCCACTCCAAGTCAAGAATGAGTTCTTCACAGACGCATCTTTGTGGAAAACTCACTACTCCACTGTTTTCGTGTTCATCCTTTTGCAGCAAAGCAACAAACACAGACACAGCGCAGGCCGACCCCACTCAGCAACACGGAACACAGACACAGCACAGGCCGACCCCCCTCAGCAACACTGAACACAGACACAGCGCAGGCCGACCCCCCTCAGCAACACTGAACACAGACACAGCGCAGGCCGACCCCCCTCAGCAACACTGAACACAGACACAGCACAGGCCGACCCCCCTCAGCAACACTGAACACAGACACAGCGCAGGCCGACCCCCCTCAGCAACACTGAACACAGACACAGCGCAGGCCGACCCCCCTCAGCAACACTGAACACAGACACAGCGCAGGCCGACCCCCCTCAGCAACACTGAACACAGACACAGCGCAGGCCGACCCCCCTCAGCAACACTGAACACAGACACAGCGCAGGCCGACCCCCCTCAGCAACACTGAACACAGACACAGCGCAGGCCGACCCCCCTCAGCAACACTGAACACAGACACAGCGCAGGCCGACCCCCCTCAGCAACACTGAACACAGACACAGCGCAGGCCGACCCCCCTCAGCAACACTGAACACAGACACAGCGCAGGCCGACCCCCCTCAGCAACACTGAACACAGACACAGCGCAGGCCGACCCCCCTCAGCAACACTGAACACAGACACAGCGCAGGCCGACCCCCCTCAGCAACACTGAACACAGACACAGCGCAGGCCGACCCCCCTCAGCAACACTGAACACAGACACAGCGCAGGCCGACCCCCCTCAGCAACACTGAACACAGACACAGCGCAGGCCGACCCCACTCAGCACACGGAACACAGACACAGCGCAGGCCGACCCCACTCAGCAACATGGAACACAAACACAGCGCAGGCCGACCCCACTCAGCAACACTGAACACAAACACAGCACAGGCCGACCCCACTCAGCAACACGGAACACAAACACAGCGCAGGCCGACCCCACTCAGCACACGGAACACAGACACAGCGCAGGCCGACCCCACTCAGCAACACGGAACACAAACACAGCGCAGGCCGACCCCACTCAGCAACACGGAACACAGACACAGCACAGGCCGACCCCACTCAGCACACTGAACACAGACACAGCGCAGGCCGACCCCACTCAGCACACTGAACACAGACACAGCACAGGCCGACCCCACTCAGCACACTGAACACAGACACAGCACAGGCCGACCCCACTCAGCACACTGAACACAGACACAGCACAGGCCGACCCCACTCAGCACACTGAACACAGACACAGCACAGGCCGACCCCACTCAGCACACTGAACACAGACACAGCACAGGCCGACCCCACTCAGCACACTGAACACAGACACAGCACAGGCCGACCCCACTCAGCACACTGAACACAGACACAGCACAGGCCGACCCCACTCAGCACACTGAACACAGACACAGCACAGGCCGACCCCACTCAGCACACTGAACACAGACACAGCACAGGCCGACCCCACTCAGCACACTGAACACAGACACAGCACAGGCCGACCCCACTCAGCACACTGAACACAGACACAGCACAGGCCGACCCCACTCAGCACACTGAACACAGACACAGCACAGGCCGACCCCACTCAGCACACTGAACACAGACACAGCACAGGCCGACCCCACTCAGCACACTGAACACAGACACAGCACAGGCCGACCCCACTCAGCACACTGAACACAGACACAGCACAGGCCGACCCCACTCAGCACACTGAACACAGACACAGCACAGGCCGACCCCACTCAGCACACTGAACACAGACACAGCACAGGCCGACCCCACTCAGCACACTGAACACAGACACAGCACAGGCCGACCCCACTCAGCACACTGAACACAGACACAGCACAGGCCGACCCCACTCAGCACACTGAACACAGACACAGCACAGGCCGACCCCACTCAGCACACTGAACACAGACACAGCACAGGCCGACCCCACTCAGCACACTGAACACAGACACAGCACAGGCCGACCCCACTCAGCACACTGAACACAGACACAGCACAGGCCGACCCCACTCAGCACACTGAACACAGACACAGCACAGGCCGACCCCACTCAGCACACTGAACACAGACACAGCACAGGCCGACCCCACTCAGCACACGGAACATGGGCCCTTCTAACCTTTCACAAAAAAGCAGGATATTGGAAGCACAAAGAGAAATAAACTCCTCCAAGTTAAGTTCAAACACAGCCATGGGGCACCAGCTACCACGGGGAAGTTAAGTCCAAACACAGTCATGGGGCACCAGCTACCACGTACGGCTTCCTTCTTTTCTATCCTTGAGGGGAGACCTCAGACCCGGTTTCCCTGGAAACAAGCTGGACAGTGGCCTCAGAAGGACAGGGTGGAATGAAGAGAAATAAACTCCTCCAAGTTAAGTTCAAACACAGCCATGGGGCACCAGCTACCACGGGGAAGTTAAGTCCAAACACAGTCATGGGGCACCAGCTACCACGTACGGCTTCCTTCTTTTCTATCCTTGAGGGGAGACCTCAGACCCGGTTTCCCTGGAAACAAGCTGGACAGTGGCCTCAGAAGGACAGGGTGGAATGCACCAGGCTTCCAGCTGTTTCTCTGCTGTCTGTCTCGTTCACCCAGAATGAGAACTAGGGCTCCCGCCACAAGGACACTGGCCACAGGAGGTCCATGCTGACATCAACAACAAAAGGTGGCTAAAATTAAATGAATCATAGGACATCACTCCAGCTGAGGAAGAACCCTTGGAGGGAAGCAAGGTCACTTTATCTCAACTCTGACCCCCCGCCCAGAAGAAAACACCCTGTGGCAATCCCGCAGTGGTCCAGCTGAGAGGAAAATTGAGCTCATCCTTCCAGTGTCCAATTATCTGTCTTCTGAAAACAGTATTCACAGTGTCAAAGAGGGCAATATGTCTAACCAATCAGGTCCTTCCAAACCTCAAGGTCAGAGGAATCAGCTGAGGAAGAACAAATGCCCCTGAGTCATAAGCCAGACTCATGGGTAGGGCTTGGTGGAACATTCTGCTTTTAGAACCAGAAAAGAGAGCCTCTAATTCCACTGCGTGGTAGGCAGAACCCTTAAGATGGCCCCTGAGAGTTCTGCGCTCTGATTCTTCAAACACTAATCTACGTACTGCTGTGAAAGGGCTTTTTTGCAGAGCTAATTGAGTTCTAGCTCAGCTGGCCAAAGATTCAGTGATCAGCTGGGTGAACCTGGCTAAGTCAAGGGTTCTAGTTTAGCTTCTGTGGCTCTGATAAAAATGATGAAAAGCAGCTTGAGGAGGAACGGGTTTATTTCAGCTTACAAGTTACAATCCATCCTTGAGGGAGGCCAAGGCAGCAACTCGAGGCAATCACCTAATGGCAGACACAGAAGCAGCGCTATGGAGGACACTGCTGGCTTGCAACCCTGGCTTGCTCAGCTGCTTTTCTTGTAAGGCCCACGTCCACCTGCCTAGGGATGGCTCGGGCCCTCCTATATCAACTGACAACGTCCCACAGACATGGCCACAGACCATTCCATAGAAGAAATTCCTCAACTGAGACTCCCTCTTCCCAGATGCGTCAAGTTGATAACTGAAGCTCACTAGGACATCAAGCAAGAATTTTAAAAGCAGAGCTTCTTCCAGCAGGCAGCAGGAGGCTCATCAGAGGAATCAGAAGCACAACAAGAATCTGAAACTCAAAGATGAAGCAAGATGAAATAATGAAATTTGTAGGTAAATGGATGAATCTAGAAACTGATACTAAGTGAAGGAACACAGACTCCGAAAAACAAACAATGTATGTTCTCCCTCATATGTGGATGCTACCACCAAATCCTTTTAAATTCCAGGTCCTTTTAATAAGATGATGCTGTACAGCAGTCCCTTCTGCATGAAATAACTACCATCATCACGACTTCAGCTGAGCCTGATCGGTAAACATTGTCACAACTGGGCTTGTTGACAGTTGTGCTCATTTATTAAAGGAGCCAAGCAGGGTCATTGGACCTCACCAGATTATCCAGCCGCTCTTCCCAGCCAACTGTATGTAATTTGGCCCTAATCACACATGGCCTCCTGGATTTGGGGAGGGCTAAAGTATACAATCTGGGGAAGGCTAGGAAGAGGAGGCATGACCCATGCTGGGTAAAGGCTTTCCAGAGTGCATACCCTCAGGTCATACATACACCTCAGTTATCTTGGTAAGTAAGCTCAATAAATTCATTGGTTCCCCAGTAAAACTTTAATCAAACATTGGCTCAACACTAGAACCTTGAAAGGGAATAAGCACTGCTTAGCATCCCCAGAAAAGAAGCTTCACAACCGATGGAAAATGTATTTGTTAATGCTATTATGTCTCATAATTATTTAAAAAAGAAAATAAGAAGAATTTTCCACCAGCATTGAAGGAGATGTTAAAAGGATATGGGAAGGGAGAATGGAGATATTTTCCAAAATAGACAAAAAAAATGAGAAAGCCTATGGAAATGATGAAGGTCTGTTGGTTAGGTTTGTTATGATATATAAAGGATGAAACAAAAAATAATATACACACAATTTTAAAATATCTATGGTCAGAGTTTATTCAACTACTTTAAGGATCAAAATATATATCTAGTCAAAGAGTTTATCTGAGAATATTTTGGTTTTTACCCAACCCTTATCTACATAGCACATGATAATTGAAAGTACCAGACTGGTGAACTAACCTTATTGGATGTTTAACAGCCATAGTTTGAGGCCTATACTAATGGTCAGAGGGACATAAAGAACAGTTTTTGCTTCTTTCCCTCCTAGGTTGACTAGTTCCAGGGTACTATAAGCATCTCTCAAAATGTCCTGTAATTGTGGTGGGTCACCTGCCCTCTTGATCAAGGAGGCTGAGGAGACCCCACCAGATGGACATGAACCAATGTCCAGTCTACAAAGAGGAGGGTCAACACAGGAATCATTTCCTCCATGCTTCCAAGCGAAGCCAACCATGGTCGAGCAGGACCTTTAACTTATCTTCATATAGGCGGAACTGGTAAAAGAAAGGAGCTAGGTTCTCATTCCAAGTCTATGTGACCCCTGAGGAACAGATCCTCAAAGGAGCTTAAGAGTAAAAATATTGGTTTATCTGGTCCCACTGTATACCGTTAAACACCCATAAGGAAAGTATAACCAAAGAGTAAAGTCATCAGTATATTTCTTTAAGAGTTCAAGGGATTACACTTCCCAGACACAGGGCTTAAGTCTATATAAAAAGTTATTTAGACAATTATTATTGATGATTTTGTTTCTAACCAGAAAGTACTGCTCAGATGTAAGACTTCACATCTTGGTCTCCAATACTGTAGTACCCACCTGTAGCTAAGGGAGACAACCAGCTATTGTTCTAAAATGATAGATAAATTTGCTTTCTCCCCCTATCTAGAAGCCTTTGAGAGGAAACTGACACTGATTCTAATCACTCCAACAGCTATCAAAATACCTGAAAGTAAATCCTGAATCCATCACTAGAGAGTCCAGCCTTGGAATATAAAAGAAAAATGAGGAAGAACCCAATAGAGGGATGCTTTTGGAAGCCTTTGTCAAGAAAT
>NW_008345269.1:400728-408462 GCF_000622305.1 Nannospalax galili
GACTTTCTTTTCCCCTTAGAGACAAGAGTTATGCAATTTGGGAGTCTTTTAGATAGACTCACTGAAGGGATATTCCAATTGCCTCACCCTGCATCCCTGTTCAGGATGGAAGAAGCGAGAGAGGTCTGAGTCCCGATTCCCTATTGACAATTTGGGTAACCCCTTCAGAGGATGGTGCGATAAGAACAGGGGGTAGGAATTGGCTAGGCAGTTAGGGTAAAAAGACCCCAAAGAAAAGTAGCCAGTTCCTTGGCTAAAACTCACAATGTCCTTGGGCCTCTTAGCAACCTACTCCATTCCAAAGGCCAAAAATGTTGAAAATATTTGGGAGCTTTTATCTAATCCTCAAAAGATTTTAGGGTTACCTCTTCAGAAGGGGGAATGTTAGAGTAGCAAAAAGCCCCATTAAATAAATTAAAGAGGAAGAAAGAGTACATGAAGTTATCAGAAAAAAAGTGATGGGGAGATATGGGAAGAGTTGGAGGGGAGGGAGTGGGCATGGATTTGATCAAAACACCTTATATGTATGTATGAAATTCTCAATAATTTACTTATTTAAAAAAAAGAAAATCACAAAAATTCAATTTTAAAAAATTTCTTAAAAGATTAGCTGGTCAAGAGAATAACAATGTCTGGCATCACTGGTCTGGATAAAGACCCAACTTTCCAGTTTCACGGGTAAATCACCTGGACCACTCCCGGGAAGGCAGATTCACTTTAAGTCATGCTAAAGGGATGGATGGAATACCTAGTGTGATAATGAGATGGTGAACTTCTCTTTCTGAATGCCTCTCTTCCTCCTAACCCTCCTGCTTAGAGACTGTATTGAAAGATCTTTAGTAAAAATCCTCCAACTCCGCTTCCTATTGGCTAGTCCTGAAATTCTTTTCTGCATTGAAGTCCTGAATCCTAGTTTAGCTTGAGTTGAGGTCCCTGGAAGATTAAGGAACACCTCAGGCTGCTGAAGGTGACATCGTGGAATTGTCATTTGTCATCACTGACATTTGGGCCTCAAACAAGAGAAATTAATTTTTCACATTTGGAAGAAGTCTAAGATTAAGGTACCAGCAGACACCATGTCTGGTGGGAGCTGTTTCTCTGTTCACAGTGGTCATCTACTCACTGTGCCCTCATGTGTTGGAAAAATTCTCTGGAGTCCTTTTCTTTTTTAAAATATATTTTTTTATTATTAAAAAAATAAAAATAAAAAAATAAAAAAAATTGATAGTTGATCCTTGATATTAAGTCACATAATTGGTACGGCATTTCTAGCAGTAAAATTCTATGAAAGACAGCAGTTATGGTTAAGTATTTGTTAAAAGAAGATCCACGAAAAGATTTTTTAAATATTCTTTAATAAGATTTTTACCCTATATATTGTGTGTTTTTTAGTAAAATATGGTTTGTAGGCATCATATTTCAGTGCTTGAAACTAATTTTTGTATTATTTATTTATATGACTTGGTAATCTTTTAAAATAAAACATGCTCATATTTTACCAAATGAGTTCTAAGTCCTAACAATATATCATCCTAAGAATATTGTTTAAACAAATAGATATTTATTGAATGTATAAAATATTACATATTAAGTGCTTCTCAAAGAAATTAAATGCTGTCTTTGAAATTTTTCATATACATGTTACAAATAGAAACCATTTTGACTATTAGACATTTTCTTATGTCTAAATTAAATGGTGGCATATAGTTTTAAAGACTGGAATTGTGTTCTTAGAAAATGGAAGTGTTTTAAAAAGTAAAACTTGTTTTACTTTGAAATGAGACAAAAAAGAAAGACTGAGCGAGTCATGAGTCACAGAGCAGCAGTGCGGCAGACCCCAGGGCCGAGAGCTACACCAGCAGATGAGCGGGGACAACAGGCCTATGTCAAGAAGAAACTAAACGAGCAACACCCGAGGTAGCTTGCAAGTGGACCCTCCTCCAGCCGGGCCAATGCCTTGACTTCTGTTCCTCGAGACCCTGAGCAAAGACCCTAGACTTATGATTTGCATAACTATGTGCTAATAAGTGGGTGTCTGAAACCACTTAGCTCTTGGTAGTTTGTTATAACATACTAGTAATAGAAAACTCACATACACTGGAATTACTGGACATAAGAATAATGTGTCGCTAGGGAGGGGCTGACCAAAAGATAAAGTCAGCATAGGACAAAGAAGCCTAAAGACTGATCTCTGTATGAGCCTCTAATCCCTGGATCTAGCCAAGCATGGAGACTGTCCTGGTCCCAAATGCTCAGATCTTTACCAATAAAACACTGTTGTTATTAAAGCCAGGGTGAGCTGACCTTCAGTCACATGGAAAGAATCTCAAATACTTAAAAGAATTCCTCAATCCATCCTGAACTGAGACCCAATTTGATAGGCTGGGTTTTCATTTAAATTGAAAAACCATACGGCCTGTTCTTATAGAAATAATACTATTCAGCCAACACCAGAGTGTCAAAGAAGGCTTTCATAGGCGCTTTTCGCAAAATTAAAGCAATTTTGAAGAAGAAACACATTTCAATCAAAACATTAAAGAAAGTCCTTCAAATGTAGATTTTTGCATCCATGGATTCAACTCACTACAGTTCAAAAATATGTATTTATTTTTAAAAGTGTTTAACACTGGGCACATGCCTTTAATCAGAGCACTCGGGAGGCAGAGGCAGGTGGATCTCTGTGAGATCAAGGCCACCCTGGTCAACATAACAAGTTCCAGGCCAGCTGGAGTTATGGGGAGATCCTGTCTCAAATAATAATAATGATAATAATGATGATAATAATAATAATAACAAAAAGCGTTAATGCATGCAGAATTTTTATTACATTAACATTGCATCCTGTTAGTTATAATGCATTTTATATCAGTTATTACAAGTAATCTAGAGAGAATGAATGGGAAACACAGGAAGACATGGATCACCATGTGTGAATACCACGCCGTTCTATGAAAGGGGGCAGGACAACCACAGTTTTGTTGTATCTTCAGGGGGTCTTAGAGCCAATCCCCCAAGGACATCAAGAGATAACTGTACCACCTTGAGGTTGGTATGGCCTGATGCCGAAGTATCTTTATAATACACTCTGAATGTCCATAGAGTGACACAGACAGACACAGACACAGAGAACAGAGAGGACACTGCAATGCACTGCCGGTCTGCTTTTAACAAAATATTAAAAGACTGATTTCTGTTCCACCAAGGATTAAAATGAATAAGAAATTGATTTCTCATCTGAATTTTTTTCCAACTGGGATTCAGAAGGGCTCCCCTGAATAAAATCTTTAGCTACCTTATAGGGGCAAAGATAGACAGTTTGGGTGAATGATAGACACTCCAGTATATGTCCCAGACACCAGCAGAGCACGAATGGTAGGCCAGAGTCCTCTCAGAGACCCAACATCAAACACTGGGACTCGGTACTGGTGGAAGAGAAGCTATGTTGTGACACACTTCCTAAGTATTCCTAAAAATACTTTCCTATATGTATCTTCTATTTTCATTAAAAATATCAATACATGGGGCTGGGGAGATGGCTCAGTGGTTAAGAACTCTAGTTGTTCTTGCAGAAGACCTGGGTTCGAATCCCAGCACCCACATGGCAGCTAACAACTGTCCATAACTCCAGTCCCAGGGGATCCAACAGCCTCTTCTGACCTCTGTGGCCATTGCACAACATGGGTGTGCTTACCTACATGCAGGCAATATACACATACACATAAAATAAAAATAATAAATAAAATTTAAAAAAATATTAATACAGATTTCCACAGGAACATCACTTAAAGAAATTTTAGATGGTTCTTTCATAAAAAGACTTTGGTATTCCATAAGTTTGAGAAACACAGGGAAAGACACATTTAGATGTCTGCCATTTGGGATGTTCCATCAATAAGCATGACCACACTGTCCTTCCAGCAAGGTGCCCACCTTACTTCTGCCCACTCCATGCTTCTCCAAGGTCTCTTTCAGTGTCCCAAATTTGGGTTACAACAGAAGCTACCTACAAGAATGTGGATGTGCACATACAGTCTGTCCCCCAGACTAGAACAAAACTGCTCTGAGCACACATTCTCCGAGTCTCAGCAACAGATTCAACAGGGCCACGCTGACCTGGAGGTGAGCAGAGCTCCACTCGGTCCTTCAGAGCCCATACACTGCGAACACAACACAGCAAAGGAACACAGAAAAACCGATTTTCAAACAGAGCTTTTCACAACTGCGTTTTGGAAATGCTCAAGCAATCTAAGTATTCTCGTGGGCTTCCAACTAAAAACCTCAGAGCTCCCAACCCTTGAAAGCTGTCACAAGCCAGTCCTTGTAATCACCTCACTTCTCTAGTCGCGCATGTCTAGACAAGTCGGTGCTTGTTCCTGACTGGCATCTTGATCACTCCCAGAGGGGCTGCCTGATACGTGTGCTGATGCAGCCTTTCCTCTTTTCTTTAAACTCTTCCCACCATGACTAACACTGTGGAATCTGAAGGCTGTGTCTCACCACATACACACATACACACACACACACACACACACACACACACAATAACAAACAGCTTTCTGTGTTCTTATTTTTAGGACATTTTTTGTACCTTCAGCTATTTAAACTGGTTTACCTTTAGCTATTCAATTTTTTCCAACTTCTACCAAAACATAGATCAAGAAAGTAAAGAGGAAGTTACCTAAATTTAAGTGCCTTTTATGGGGTCAGAGACTGAGGAACGGAAGAGGGATGCATATTCAAAATGCCAAATTAACAAGTTGCCCAAAGCTGACTGTTTCTTTTCTAGGCGTCTGAGTATCAAGTCTATTTTCTTTGCTGTGGTTCTGATGGGACACACCACCCACCACCCACTGCTGTGATTTGATGAGGACAAGAAAAACCAGACAAATACTCCAAGCCAACGTCTTAAACCAAGGCATTCATAACATCATGTGCTTTGATTATAATTATTCCCAGCATTACAATTCAATTATATATTTCAAAGAAAACTTAGAACAAGCTAACTAATGTCACGGTGTCCAGTTTCGTGGGAAGTTCTTTGGATTGGAGAATATGGCTTTCTATCTCGAAGCATATGAAGAAAACTATGCCGCAGACACCAAACTCTGTTACGCTCAGTAAATAAACAGTAAGAATGATTATGTTTGGGATTGCAAAAGCCAGTGGGAGACAGAAAAGAGAAATTCGCATAAATTAAGAAAAAGTTTTACAAATGTCAATTATCACAGCTTTGGTTACATAACCTTAAAACAGAGTTGAAAAGCATACAAAGAAATGACTGCTGTATTTGGGTTAGGTCCAAGGTGTGGTGAACTTTCTCAAAAATATTCATTTTAAATGTGTTTACTCCAGAGCAAGGAACAGCTTTAGCAATGGAGCACAGAAGTACAAGCCAAGCACGAGGAAGCTCACCTAAGAAAGACGTACTCAAAGTTTTTTCTGGTTTTTTTTTATTTTAATTTTTTTTGGGGGGGAGTTGTTTTTGGTCTTTTTGAGACAGGGTCTCCCTATAGCCCCAGCTGGCCTAGAACTCACTATGTAGACCAGGCTGGCATTGAACTCACAGAGATCCACCTCCCTCTGCCTCCTGAGTGCTGGGATTGGAGGCATGCACCACCACAACCAGCATATTTAAAGTTTTAAGCAGAATTCTGGTGTTTAGAAAAGAATAGTAAAGTCTGTAGTGGGCTAATTCATGCTCATTTAACAAATGATAACTCCACCTACCTCATTTAAGTCCTGCTGAGCTTCAAAAGCATCCTTTGGCCAAATGGCGGCCCTCTGGTCTAGTCTACAAAATACAAAAGAAAATTATGTCTATTTGAAAGACATTTCAGCAATGTGCATTTGAAGTTGGTATCTACAGATCTGGTCATAATCCTGTTGAAAACCCCTACTGACCGAAGAGTAGCATTGAGCATCCTTGCAGTGGTCTGGGACTGATTACAGTGTGTGAGCCTTACCAGCCTTCCTGACCCCAGCTCCCACCACTGTTCTTGTCCTGTGCTCCAGCCTGCTGGCCACCTCTGTCTCCTAAGCATACCAGTGCCTGTTCTCTTTCAAACCCTGCTTCTCCTGTAATACCTGGGTTCATGATGTTCTGCCCAGATCCACACACAACTGGCTCCTGTCATACAAGTCTCAGCTTAGCTCACATGTCACCTCCCCAAGCAGGCCTTCTTGAACCTGACCTTCCTGGCATCAGCAGTGGCAAACAGACCCTTCTCAAACAAGTGGAAGCTGAGGACAGACACCCAGGGTTGTCCTCTGACCTCTACATGTGCACCGTGGTACCCATGTGACTGCACACACACACACACACACACACACACACACACACACGCATGTGCGCGCGCACGTTTTGTCCTATCTCTTAATTTACATAATAAATGTTACAGCCATTTCTGGGTTAAATAGTGAAGCTGGGTTTTGTGATTAAAAATCTCCCAGTAGAAGATAAATGAACTAAAGCAAGGCATCTCGCTTTGTTTTAAAAACAGAGTGCCTCCCTCCACCCTCAACAGTGGGCACATGGCTACACACCTGTATTAAAAAGCATGCTTCCTGAAGGCAGAGCTGAGCAAGGTGGTCAGAACACTCTGCAAACTCCATCACAACCGTGACCCTAGCCCAGGCCTAGGCAATGGGCAATGCAACCCACACTCCTCAGAGCCCAGTGATGGTCCTCTGGACTGATGAGAGTATGATGCCTCATTCATCACAGTTACCATCACACCAGCTGTCACCATGACTGCCACAGACTGCACCACCATCAGCACCATTACCACCATCACCATCATTAGCATCAATTACCACCACTGCTACCACCATCACCCACCAGTATCGTCATGAACAATACCACCAGCATCAACACCAGTATTACCACAACCACTACCGTTACCAACACCATCACCACCATCACCACCACACTGCCATGAGAAACCCACCACCATCACCACCAACATCACTACCTCCATCACCGCTACCATCACCATGAGCAATACCACCAGCATCACCACCACTGTCACCACCACCATCACCATGAACACCACCACCATTGCCACTAAAGTATCACTGTTGCCCTGGTCACTACCACCACCACTAAAACCACCTCTGTTGCCATGATACAGAAAGTAAAAATACTGAGAGTCAAAGTAAAGGCGTTTTTAGCAGAGAAATGCAAACGCTGGTTGTGGACTGCTATTAAAGAGTTCCTCCCCAGGATCTGCACCTGTGAACTGTGGACATTCCACTGAAGTACAACTTCAAAAAACTGGGCGCTCCCACTCTGCTGGAACGCTAAGGCAACGCTGAGCCAGGCTTCAGGGCTGGTCTCAGTGGTCCTGTCTGGGGAGCTGTACTGGAGTTCACAACAGCGAAACCAGCCAAACACTAAAATATTTTCCTTGGCCTCTGGACGATGTCAAACCACAGGATGTGATAATTTGTGAAAAAAGTGCGGTATTTTAGCTGAGGGTTTTGTTTTTATATCAACATTTTAACTATAATTGAGTTAGCAAAGGAAAGAGCCCCCTGTCTTGGTGTAAGCTCCCATCTAGCCAATGGTTTGTGGCAGACATCTGAGAGTGTGCCAACTATTTCTCTCCTTCAAGCCCAAGGGCCAAGATACTAGTCCTTCAATTTCTTACCATAAATGACTTTTGTATCTGTCCCCTCCCCCTCTACCTCTGTCACCTTAGGCCTAAGTCACCATTGTCTCTCTCCGGGACTATC
>NW_008345269.1:408545-420140 GCF_000622305.1 Nannospalax galili
GGAACACTGATCGCTCTTTCAGAGGACCCAGGTTCGGTTCCTAGCACCCACATGACGGCTAACAACCATCCATAACTCCAGTTCAGGAGATCTGACACCTTCTTCTGACCTCTGCAGGCACTGCACAACACAGTTACACTTTACACACATGCAGGCAATACACTCATACAAAACAAAAACAACAAAATTTTTTTAAAAACACACACTTTCAAGAAGACTGGCTGCAGATTAGCAAGTGACTGTCCAGGCTGTGATTCGGAAAACATGGGCCTAAAGAGTAAAGGATGAACATCTGGCAGCATGTTCAGAGGCTCCGCAGAGAAGCGCTTCAGCTCTCAAAGTACCTCAGGACATCTTGAAGGGCTGAGCTTCTGCCCACCTCCTCAGCCTCCACTCACGCCATGCCAACTGTCTACACTCCAGCTACACGGGCACTCCTCCAGTCCTCAGACGCACTGGGCTCCTTTCCAGCTCCTCCTCCAGGCAGGCTCTTCCCGTGCCCACCAAGCTCTTCCTTCCCAATCCACTTTCTCTGCTAACTGAGCCTTTGTACACCAGAGAGCGCCCAGTCATGTCTCCCTTTGATGTGACATGTGGAATGAAAGTAGAAAACTACTGGGTTCATAATTCTGTATTTGTACAATTATTTGATAGTCACTAGTGATGGTAAGCTCTGTGGGGCAGGAATCATATGTTTTGCTTACCATTTATCTCTAGGGCCAATCCTGACACAGGATATAGGGGGGCTGTGTGTGTGTTAATAAAGTATTTGTCGTGGGCAGCTGCCAATTCTGACACATCATCGAGTGTGCACAACCCTGACACAACTCTTCTTCTTCTCCCCAAGGCATGCCAACAGAGCCTGTAGGATGGAATGACTCATTTCCATAAGATCTACCACAGATTAGCTGGTATCCAGACAACCTGGGCAGAGACAGCAGAAGATGAACAGATAATCGCATTCAGAATTGCTTCATATAGAATCAGGACCTTAGAGCTGCACAGGGCTGACCCTAGATCGTATCTAAGATGTACAGATACCAGTGCACTAAACGGTGCCTCTGTATTAGAAAGCAGCACTTGAGACACACCAATTAATGTATACCCAGGTGGATAGCACAACTGCAGTTTCCTGAAACTCTTTTGAAAACAAAAGGTATATCCCAAGAGGACAGCCCTGAGCAAAACAGTCTTCACATCACACAATAGCTCTATCTGCAGACACAGATGAGATGTCAACAAACCCCAGTACCATTATTAGCAACAAAAGCAACCTAAGTAATTATCAAGGTCCTTTCTCCACGGAGTCTAGGCCACACAGAAGACTCTCTTATTGGTTCTTTTTCTGAAAATGATTTTATTTTTAATTATGTGTATGTGGGAAGATGTCACTTGTGTGCAGGTGCCTACAGAGGCCAGAAGGGGGCGGTGGATCCCCTGGAGCTAGAGTTACAGGCAGTTGTGAGCCACCTAACCTGGGTCCTAGGAATTGAACCTGTGTCTTCTGTAAACACAGCAAGTGCTCCTAAGCATGGAGCCATCCCTCCAGCCCCTCTTCATGGTTCTTAATAAACTTCTGAGCTAAAAAATGAAGATCAAATAGCACAGTCAGCTTTAAAGACACTGAGTTGAAATGATCCCAAACAGACACTCACTCACAAGAAGCAAAACTAGAAGTCAACAGATGTTCAGCAACTGACTGGCAGCTCATGTATCCACCTGTACAGGCCAACAGATTCCCCTTGAACAAGATCTCATGGCTAGAAGCAGAATGCTGATCCTCAATAACACACTCTCCTGGTGGCTAAGACTCAATCCCCACCCCCTAACTGGCACTTCTACTGGGATTAGAATCAGCCACTATCATTAAGAACAGAGAAATGCCCTGATCCAGACCTCCTAAATCAGAATTTCCAGAGTTACAAAATGGTGAGCTATAGCTACCAAACGATTCAGGGCATTTCTAAGTTGAAAACATTATCCTAATGGTCCAAGGGCAATAGCCTAGGGGGAGACCAGGCAGGAGTGCTGTGCTGTTTCTGGCCTGGTCTCCCAGGGACACACAACTGGAGAGGGAAAGACTGTGTTCCTATGGTCACTCTGAGAAACCTCAAACACAAGGCATCCCAGCTTCCTTAGAATAGTCACCACCCCTCATTTCAGTAGGCTAGAACAGACACCACAACCAGCAAGGGTTACACCACTACTCAGAGGCCACGTGAACAGGGAGCCAGGCCCTCCAGACCAGCATGGGGATGAGCAGAGGGAAAGGGGTCTGATGTGGCAGAAAACAGCCTCTGGATGTGCAGTTCACTCAGCCTTCCTTGTCCTGCTGATGCAGACCTCCCACAAGATGAACAGTACTCGATTTAAGGTCAGACTGAGAGGCAAGGTGAGTGGTTGATCAGAGAATCAGATAGTGCAGTCCGAGTCTCCCCGGAATTTGTCTCACTCAAATTTGACAAGACACACCAGACACTTATTTGTAGCTATAACAAAACTAGTGCTGAATACTTCTCTTTCACCAGCTCCAAGTTCTGCCATGCCAAGTCACCCAGTACTATACTGACTCTGTCTGCCCAGGATGTTCCACCTCCAACCCACTTTTTTTTTTTTTTTTTTAACACCAACTCCTTTTTAACTCCTTTCCTCTCTGGCCAACCAGTCTCCCAGTGTCACAGGTGGTCTGAGTGGGCCCACGAGCTCCTACTGACTAGAAGTTGACATTGGAGGAGGAAGCTGCTAGAACTTATCTCCAGTGGCTAAAATCCAGGGAGTCAAGCCCCTGTGACCGAGATTCCAGAACTTTTTGAGCCAGGCCTAATTCCTTTGACCCCTAGAACCTGACTGTCTCTAGTTCAATTCTGGAAGCAAACCTCACAGCCTACCATGGGACCCTGTTTCAGTCTCATTTCTGTTGCTGTGATGAAATATCCTTACCAAGAACAGGGGAGAACAGGGTTTATTTGGCTTACAATTTCCAGTTACGGTCCATTATTTTGGGGAAGTTGAGGCCTGAACTCAAACAGCTAGTGTCACGTGCTATCCACAATCAGAGCAGAGGGAGGGCCTGCTGGCTTGTGCCCAGCTAGCTTTCTTCCCTCTCAAATTGTTCAGGGCCCAGTGGGTGAAATGCTGCCACTCACATCCAGAGTGGGTCTTCCTACTAATGAAAGCAATCTAGACGATCCCCACAGGTGCATCCACAGGCCAAACTCATGCAGAGACTCTCCGGTGGGCTCTGCCTTCCTAGGTGATTCTAGGTTGTATCAAGTTCACTTGGACCCACCTACCTTTCTACTGCTTCCAGAGGACACCACCCCCTTTCCTCTCACAGACATTACCATGGCCACAAAGTAACCATTTGGCATGCAGCGGCTGGGGGCCTCCTGGCTCTGCACAAGCGCGATCACCAAGGCCGGCAGGAACTACAGGCTGAAGGATCACGTTCTTTGACATTCGCTTTTCCAGCTGCCACTGTGGCCACCAAGGACCACGTTTAGCCACGCACAAACTTCTCTGAAGCTATCTTAATCTCATGTCTAAACTGCACAAAAAAGAATCCAAATCCTCGGAGCATCAACTGGCAATTCAGAAAAATCAAACGGTTTCAAAGTATGGATAGTTTAGTTAAGACCTCGCTTAAAGATGTACATAGAGCAGAAACACGGAGGCAGTCCAGGCTCTGTGAGAGACAGAGACAGGTGCAGGGCAGGTACGGGACCCAAGGCCTGTTGTAAAGGGTCACAATGAAGTGTGATCAAGAGAGGCATGGGACCCAGGAGGGCAACCTAGAAGCCCAAGGCTTCGCCTACTTAAGAAACACTAAGCATCACTCACAGTGACGGACTCAACACCACAGAGATAACCACACGTTCCAAAGAATTCAGTAAAATAAGCGTGTGTCCTATTTGAAGAGACAAATCAAAGGAGTCTCAAGGTCAACGAGGTAGCTAATGTTCAGAAAAGAGAAAAACAGGAAAAGTTGGGCATGAAGAACCGAGCTCTGAAGTCGGGTTGGGATTAAATGTTGGGGCTATAAGAGCTGTGTAGGTAGAAGTCCTAGGGGGCTGGAAGCAGACCTCAGTGAGGGTGAGGAGCTGGTCTCCTAAGGACGACCTTCATCTGTGAGTTAAGCACCAGCTGCAGGTCAGTCTGCACAAAGTTGTACAATGCAGTATCTCATTTAAACCTGGGGTATGGATCTTTTCTTTTCCCTTAACAGATTCACCCAAGGAAGAAGCTGGTAGGAATCCACTTTCAGGTCCCTGCTGCAAAGGCCTTTACAGCTGGGGCCTTGGATACACTTCCTAGGCCCTTCCCAGGGCTCTGTTATGTGGGTTGGGGTTTATTCAACAGACTGGGTGTGGCCAACATTGTTTTCTTGTATTGCTGCTGACTTCAAGGCATTGTCTAAGAAGTCAAAGATGTTTGGCTTCCTCCTGCTTCTGCCTCTGGACCCCACCCTCTTGAAAGGGCCTTGGAATTTCCCTTGTCCTGGCACCTGCAGGGTGCTGGGGTGCTTGTTCAGAACTCTGTGTTACTGTACTCCTGGGGGGCTTAGAGCTGCTCACAGGCATGAAAGGAAACACTCTCCTTTCATCCACAAGTCAAGTGCTCAGGGAAACAGGTGGCAAGTACACAACTCTGATTTTAAAAATCATCTGACCCTATAAAAACCAATTTTCAGTATTTACTTTTGGATCCCAACTAAGCTGAATCATAAACACCACAGGTTCCATCAAAAATTCCTTTCTAAAGGCTGGAGAGATGGCTCAGTGGTTAAGAGTGCATGCTGCTCCTGCAGAGGATCTGAGTTCAGGTCCCAGCACCCAGTCAGGCTGCTCACAACCACCTGTAACTCCAGCTCCAGGGGAGCCAGTGCTTATGCTCTCTTCCAGCACCCTGACATAGGCATAATAAAAATAAAATAAATCTTTTTTAAAATTCCTTTCTAATGTCTGCCAGGTAGCAAATATAAAAATAACCTTATTCTTTCCTGATGGTCTCAGATACCCGTCACAGTAAATCAGTGCAGGCAGACCAACAGAATGCAATGAGCTTTCTCTTTCATTTGCAAACTTACCACTTTCCCCAATTCCAAACAAATGGGCTCAGTGAAGGAAAACTTAGAAAGTCAAAGCACAAAGAATATCTTTAAATCATCCACAAGCATCTCACCAATAAAATATTGATTTGGGTCTTTTTTCAATGTTTGTATACATAATTATATTAAATAAAAAATAAAAGACTGCATTCTAATACTGTTGTGCTTTTTTTTTTCTTTTTCTGACTTCTGAATAGATATTGCATAGATGCCTATCAGTGTATTGCCTGCATGTATATAAGTACACCCGTGTTGTGCAATGCCCACAGAGGTCAGAAGAGGGCTCAGATCCCCTGCAACTGGAGTTACAGATGGCTGTTACCTGACATGCGGGTGCTGGAATTCAAACCTGGGTCTTCTGCAAGAGCAGCCAGTACTCTTAACCACTGAGCCATCTCTCCAGTTGGAAAACTGTCATTTCTTAATATATTGAATTTAGTGCTGACCCCGGGAGGACTGTTTGTGACTGTCATAGAGGCAGGAGATGCTCACTGCCAGGGCTACTTGGGACAGTCCAAGAGTGACCAAGATCCTGCCATCCACACTGTGACCTTCAAATGGCTACTAAGAAGGTTACAGTCAGAAGCACTTTGCCCTTAGAACAACCTGAACTTAGACTATAGGAACAGGGAATCCATCAGGAGCACCTGGTCACTATTGTAAGAAACAGTAGACTGTCTCAAAGTTCCATTCACATCCATCCCCTCGACTCCTCCAGGGACCTAGCCCCAGGCCTTTCTACTAGGTTCTCTCAAAGTTATCAACTGTCCAGTACATCTCTGTTTTCTTCCATAATCTGGAAAATGTATATCCTAAATCACAGTTCAGCACTGACCCTGCAACACAATGAGGAAAACTAGGGTAGATATACATAAAAGGCATAATTTTAGAGATGTTTACTACAGTGTTCACAAATACAAACCCCAGAAGCAACCAAACTATCAATTAACTCTAGAACAGAAAGGAATATTTTATAGCCATTAAATATCATCTAGAGTATAATATGGGAAACTATAATTTTAAGCAGGACAAGTAATATCTGTATATAAACATATAATATAGATATATATATGCACATATATACATATATATACATATATACATATATTCATATATATGGCTTCGAGTGTTAATCTGGTGCTGGTTAAGGACAGAAGAGAAAACAGACTGAGAAGAGGTAGAAGGGAACACTGTGTGGTACATACATAATACATGTGTAGTAGAAAGAGGGGACCTTGTTGATGAGGGTTGCCACTCCTTCATAGACAAGATATACAGTAAGTTCCTTTCGGCCTGACTCTGTGTCCTCAAACACTGAGCCCTTAGACAGCCGGCAGCTCTCACTGGGTTTAAGATCGCCTGTTCTTCTGTCTCCTGGCATCTGTACTAAGGCTTTGCTCCTAAACTAGTCCAAGTGAAGCCAACAAGGTTTCCAAGACATCCAGATGTCAAGGACAATGTGTTCTGATTTGTCTCCTAGGACTATCCCTAACAGGGCTATAACAACACATAGCCTGTGAGACATGTTCCTCATGTGAACTATATGTTACACATTGGTTTGGGGAAATTAAAGTTGATTGTTCTAGCCATAAATGAACCCACCTTGTGGTAATTAACCTGATGTTGTAGTGGCCAGTTTATTTAATGCTTTCTCACCTTGAACAATTACATGCATATATAGAAATATCCCATGGTCTGTATGTATTCTTGGTCAGCCTGTCTACTCTTGGGCTGGTTTGAAATACAGTTAGCTCTCAATGCTTCAAGGAGCCACTTTTACACACAGTTCCTTTTAATATCAACATGAGAACAATAGCAGCAAAATAAAAACATACACTAATGTTCTTATACAGGGGTCGTAAGATTACAAGACAATGTTTGGGTGATTTCTGCACTTTCTAGTATTTCACTTACTGTCATTATCATTGTTATTGTTGACAGAATGCTTCTGAGTTTCCCTTTTGTCTTTATATATAATCATTGTCAGATTAGAATGCTAACAATCTGTCAAATGGCCAAGGGTGTATTTCTTAAAAAAGAGAGATGGAAGGAGAGAAGGAGGAGGACGAGGAGGAGGAGGAAGAGGAGGAGGAAGAAGAGGAGGGGAAGAGAAGGAGGAGGAAGAGGAGGGGGAGGAAGAGGAGGAGGGGGAGGAGGAGGAAGAAGAGGGGGAGGAGGAGGGGGAAGAGGAAGAGGAGGGGGAAGAGGAGGAGGGAGGAGGAGGAGGAGAAGGGTGAGAAAACGGGGTTTCCTTCCTAAAATAATCAAATATGTGCTTTTATTCAATGAGCAGTTAAAGGATTTGGTGTGGGATTCTGTTCTCTATGGCAGGAGTGAGGATTATTTTCATCAGTGCTCTTAAACTGAAGTCTGTCCATGTCTAATCTTTAAATATCTAGAGCACTGAGCATTTGCAATGTGAGAGGCAAAAGAACCTTCAAAAACACTAGACCTAAACTCCGTATCTTAGAAGAGGTGTGCGCAGCTGCAATCTCAGTACTTGATAGGTGGAGGCAGGAAGAGTTCAAGGCCATCCTCAGTCTCAAGACAAGTTTGGGGCCAGTCAGGGCTACCTGAGACCCTGTATCAATCGACCAATCAATCAAATAAAATTAATTAAATTTAAAAAGATGACCAAGAATTTAAGTGATGTCACCTGTTAGACATAAGACCTTTAATTTCTTTTTTTTTCTTTCTTTTTTTTTTTTTTTTTTTTTTTTTTTTTTCTTTTTTTAGACAGGGTCTTTCGTCCTGGAACTCATTATGTAGACCAGGCTGGCCTCGAACTCACAAAGATCCACCTGCCTCTGCCTCCCAAGCGCTGAGATTAAAGGCATGCACCTGGCAAGAGCTTTAATTTCTTAATTCAAATATTCTTTTCATCCCACTGGATTTTTCCCATGCCCATGGGGAAGGTATGGGAAAGGGCAATGAACCACGGCTCCCACCATAAAATATACGCAACGTACAGTCTGAGGGACTCCACTTGCTACACAATTGTACACCACAGAGTCTCAAAACATTGGCAAGATAACCTATGTTCTATCTCTGCTTCATCCCCACCCTCTCATAAAACACAAACAAAACCCTAGGCGTTCACTAATGAGGAGAAGAGCGCGCTGAAACACAGGGAGTGCCTGCCTGTACACTCCGAGAAGAGGGTGGTGTGCTTTGTGTTACTGGAAAGCTCTGCTGGACGTTTTCACCCACCCTTTCTCTTTTTAGCAGAACTCATTAAGAGTCTGCTCATTTGTATTACATTTTTTACATAAAAACAATGAACTATTCACACACACACACACACACACACACACACACACACACACACACACTGTCTCAAAACAAAAGATGAAAGGATTTATTCCCCATGGAAAGCTGCTGCCAAGAAAACTTCCTCTTTCCACAAAGCAGCAAAGCTTTCTGCTTTTCCTTTCATCTGGAGTATCACAAAACAGTGAAAGAGGTGGAGGGGTGAAGGCCGTTATTCTTGCTAAGTCCTCGGCCCCTCTGACAGGGGCCTCCAGATAAAGAAGCCAGTGAGCTGCGAATGTAGCCACCAAGCTAGTTAGCAGCTAAGACAGTGTGGGAAACAGCTCCTGTTTACGCAGGCGATGTCTTTCACGACACCAGAGGTTTAATTCTGCCACACATTTTAATACAATATTTTAAATATGAGGGAGTTAATCACTCTCAAAAGTAACTTTACTTAGCTAAGTAAGAAATCCCCACCCTCATTGGTCTCCTGACGTTCATAAAATCCCCTCTGTCATAAACGAGGGTTTACAAGCTCGGCACTGGCTTCAGTGATAAAAATCAGTCAAACTGATGCATATTCACAAAGCTGTTGCTCTGAACACTGACGGTCCTCATCTTGGTCCTGTGACCCAGGGGAGTGAGAACTTGAGCCAGTCACAGCCTCACTGGGTCTCAAACTAGAAACAGAGCTTCATTAAACCATTCCTAATGTATTCTGAGGGAATACAGTTCTCTAACTGTGCACATCTTGCAAGGTGCCAGGCATTGAGGAGGAAGTCAAAGTAGTGAAATGCCCTGGAAGCCCTCAGAGGCGCTGAAAGTCTACGTGCACATGCAAACTGTCATCTGGGGAAAGGGGCATCAAGACACTCTCCGCCAGCACCAGATTAGGAGTCAGCTGTAGGCAGCCAGTGCTCCCAGGATGAGCTGAAGTAGGCATTACAAATCAAATACCAGGTGACGACCACAGACGAATGGGAAGAGATGGGCGAGCAGGATGGATGCTCTTTAGCTCAGGCTCACCCTTGCCTGGTCAAACTGTACACCCCATGAAACTCCATTCTCTGGTGTTTTCAAATGAAGTCCAAAACTGCGAAACCTCTAGATTTTTCAGTATGGACTCAAAATCTGTGTAAGACAATGTCTCCACACTAGGTGTCCGCACAGGGCACCCCATCTGAGACTGTGACTCTGACAGCTGAGGGAGAGAGGATGGTGGGAGGGGACAGGCACGGTGAAGGAGGGAAGGCAGAAATGATCCAAGGCTGGCTCTGTGCAGGACGTCCCGGACAGCAACAGCAAACTCAAAGGAGGAAGAGGTCAAAACATGGCTTTAAAACTTATAACAATGAGGGGCTGGAGAGATGGCTCAGCAGTTAAGAACACTGGTTGTTCTTGTAGAAGGCCCAAGTTCAAATCCCAGCACCTACACTGCAGCTAACAACTGTCTGTAACTCCAGTTCCAGGGATCCGACAGCCTCTTCTGACCTCCGTGGGCATTGCACGACATGGGTGCACTGACCTACATGCAGGCAATACACACATACACATAAAATAATAAAATATTTTTTAAAAACATAATAAAATGAGCTGCATGTGGCAAATGCTTTAGGGATCTTCAAAAAAAAACTTAAGTGTAGTAGGCAGAATGAGCCCCCAAGACACCCCGTCCTCATTCTGTGTCCACCTTGCTGACAAAACAAACAGTTCCGACCCTACAAGAATAACAGATGGCTTATTCTGGAGTGGAGCTGAGTATGAGTGAGCAAGGCCTGGAACAGATTTAAGTTTCCCCGAATACCATGTTCCAACAAGGCAGCAATTTCACGAGCTTCTTAGAGTAACAGGACAAAGAAAGTCATAAACCAACATACTCTTCAAATACATTGGTGGACGCATTCCGTAGGTGGGTCACAGCAAAGCGGGACATTCCACTACAGGTCTCGGATGCCATCTGATGACATTCATGGCTTTCTGGTTAGTGGGACCTGGTGGTCTGCTAGTAAATACCTTACAGAAAGATTTTTTTATCTGTTAATCATAGAATGTTAGGTCAGAAACAGAGGTGGGCAAGGAAATGGCTATTTAGGGGCTAACGAAAGCCTTAGGGAAATGGTATTTAGGCTCTGGACCTGCAATATTCCAGGCTTTCCCCAATCACTCTCCTCAGTTAATCAGCCTTGCACACAACCTCCATGTCACTGCCTTACACACACACACACACACACACACACACACACACACACACACACTATTGCAGATTTGATTGAGATAAGGATCTTAAACCATGCATGGTGGCCCGCACACCTTTAGTCCCAGCACTCAGGAGGCAAAGATAGGTGGAACTGTGAGATCAAGAGTAGTCTCACTGGTCTACATAGTGAGCTCCAGGCCATCTGGAGCTACAGGAAAACTCTGTCTCAAAACAAAATGAACAAGCAAACAATGAAAAAGAAAGAAAGGATCTTGAAATAGCTTGTCCTGGATAATCCTAGCGAGCCCAAGCTAGTCACATGAATCACCAAAAACAGACAGCCTTTGCTGACCACAGTCAGGAGCTAAGTCCATAGAAGGATGGCCAGAGACATGCAATGGCTGGCTTTGAAAGCAGGAGAGGGCCATATGGGTCACGGAACCTGTGAAGCCTCTGGCCCTGGAAAAGACAAGGGAAGAGACGGTCCCTTGAGGCTTGTAGATGAGACACAGTGCCGCACACAGACTTGCTTTTGGCTCGTGTGAGACCTGTGTCGGACTTCTATCTAGAGAACCACAAACTCACGATCACTGACATCAGAAAACCGAGACAGCTGGTACACCCACACTTTACCAAAAACATTCCCAGAGCCCCTCAAGTTCCTCTACAACTGTATAAAGCTTCCTTATGGAAGGAGCCTAAGATACAGGTGTCATGTGTAGGTATAACCATCATCTGACCTGTGGAAACAGCAACATCTACCCCATGATCACAACCTGCTTCTACAAGGACACACTAACCCGAAACACAAATGAGCCCTTTGCAGGTTCTTGCTACTCAAAGATCTTTTTCCCTTATTTGTTGTGTTTATTATGTTAACTTTGTCCTAACAGAGTTCAAATTGTACTACAGAACCATAGTAACAAAACCAGCAAGATACTAGCACAAAAACATACATACAGACCAAAAGACTAAAGGACCCAAAAATAAACCCATTCAGACACAGCCACAGAATTTTCAACAATACTGTCAACAAAGC
>NW_008345269.1:420487-421541 GCF_000622305.1 Nannospalax galili
AGGGAGTCATATCTAAAAGATATTAAAAAAATCAACAAATTAAACACACACAAAAAATTGATCAATAAATAGGAAAATGAACTGAATATATGGTTCCACGTAAAATAAAATAATAATAATAATAATAATGAGTATAAATGGCCAATAAATACATGAAAAAATGTTCAACATTCTTGGCCCTTGGGGAAACGCAAATGAAGACTACATTGAGATCCCACCCCGTCCGTCACACAGTAATCATTAAGAACACAAACACTGCAGCTGCAGAGATGGCTCAGCGGTTAGCGGTTCACCGTGTTTGCTCCTGTAGAAGATCCAAGTTCTACCTCCACCACACTCATGTCAGGAAGTTTACAACCTCCTGTAACTCCAGCTCCTGGGAACCCAATGCCCTTTCTGGCTGCTGCAGGCACCCATACGCATGTTCTTTCCCTCCCTCCCTCCCTCCCTCCCTCCCTTCCTTCCCTTTTGATATTAGACATGTCAGTGAGTATGAAGTGATATCTCATTGTGATTTTTATTTTATTTATTTATTTTTATTCATTTATTTTTGGGTCAGGGTCTCCCTGTAGCCCCAGCTGGTCTGAAACTCACTATGTAGATCAAGTAGGGGCTGGAAAGATGGCTCAGTGGCTAAGAGCACTGGCTGCTCTTGCAGAAGACCTGGGTTTGAATCCCAGGACCCACAGAGTGGCTCACAACTGTCTGTAACTCCTGTACCAGAGGCTCTGATGCCTTCTTTTGGGCTCCATGGACACTGCACACATGTGGTGCACATACATACATGCAGGCAAACCCTCATACACATAAAATAAAAATAAATAAATCTTTTAAAAAATTATTAACATCCCTTAAAGCTTACTAAAAAAGAGCACTCTATTTACACATGGCCGAATCTGGCCAACTGCTGCCACAGAGGAGGACTGTGAGGAGACATGTGAGCACAGGGGAGGACTGTGAGGACACGTGAGCACAGAGGAGGACTGTGAGGACATGTGAGCACAGGGGAGGACTGTGAGGACACGTGAGCACAGGGGAGGACACGTGAGCACAG
>NW_008345269.1:421605-440522 GCF_000622305.1 Nannospalax galili
GAGGAGGACTATGAGGAGACATGAGCACAGGGGAGGACTGTGAGGAGACATGTGAGCACAGGGGAGGACTGTGAGGAGACATGTGAGCACAGGGGAGGACTGTGAGGAGACATGTGAGCACAGGGGAGGACTGTGAGGAGACATGTGAGCACAGGGGAGGACTGTGAGGAGACAAAGGACACGTGAGCACAGGGGAGGATTGTGAGGAGACATGTGAGCACAGGGGAGGACTGTGAGGAGACATGTGAGCACAGAGGAGGATTGTGAGGAGACATGAGCACAGGGGAGGACTGTGAGTAGACATGTGAGCAGAGAGGAGGACTGTGAGGAGACGTGTGAGCACAGGGGCGGACTGTGAGGAGAAATTGAGCACAGGGGAGGACTGTGAGGAGACATGTGAGCACAGGGGAGGACTGTGAGGAGACATGTGAGCACAGGGGAGGACTGTGAGGAGACATGTGAGCACAGGGGAGGACTGTGAGGAGACATGTGAGCACAGGGGAGGACTGTGAGGAGACATGTGAGCACAGGGGAGGACTGTGAGGAGACATGTGAGCACAGGGGAGGACTGTGAGGAGACATGTGAGCACAGGGGAGGACTGTGAGGAGACATGTGAGCACAGGGGAGGACTGTGAGGAGACATGTGAGCACAGGGGAGGACTGTGAGGAGACATGTGAGCACAGGGGAGGACTGTGAGGAGACATGTGAGCACAGGGGAGGACTGTGAGGAGACATGTGAGCACAGGGGAGGACTGTGAGGAGACATGTGAGCACAGGGGAGGACTGTGAGGAGACATGTGAGCACAGGGGAGGACTGTGAGGAGACATGTGAGCACAGGGGAGGACTGTGAGGAGACATGTGAGCACAGGGGAGGACTGTGAGGAGACATGTGAGCACAGGGGAGGACTGTGAGGAGACATGTGAGCACAGGGGAGGACTGTGAGGAGACATGTGAGCACAGGGGAGGACTGTGAGGAGACATGTGAGCACAGGGGAGGACTGTGAGGAGACATGTGAGCACAGGGGAGGACTGTGAGGAGACATGTGAGCACAGGGGAGGACTGTGAGGAGACATGTGAGCACAGGGGAGGACTATGAGGAGACATGTGAGCACAGGGGAGGACTGTGAGGACACATGTGAGGGACACATGTGAGCACAGAGGAGGATTGTGAGGAGACATGAGCACAGGGGAGGACTGTGAGTAGACATGTGAGCAGAGAGGAGGACTGTGAGGAGACGTGTGAGCACAGGGGAGGACTGTGAGGAGACATGTGAGCTGTCTGACTCAAAGACATGTTTAGCTACAATCTCATTTCACTAATTCATCACATTTCATATTCCCTGGCATATTTGAAGATTTTTTTTTTTTTAATATTCCATTAGAGTGTCCCTGGGCGATGCCACCAGGATGGTAATAAATATCCCAGTTGAGTTGAAGGTCACTAGCCTAATCCAAATTCACACTCCAATAGGACTAGTCATTACTGGTACAACACTGTCCTGACCTGTGTGTTAACATGAGATACTGTGACTGCTCACAGTGGTGCACAGAACATTCTGGCATCCTGCCAGATCCCACGAAAGACATGAACATGGGGCGTGGAGGCCAGGAGGAGGACAAGAGAAGCAGGTGCTTGGGCCTGCTGCTGAAGGAGAGGAGACAGCCTGCTGGAGACAGGAACACAGCCTCGCTTAATGAAAAAAGGCTTACTAGACACTCAGTACCTGGCTTTTTTCTCAGAACGAAGAGATGGACCAGGAATTTCCCGTGTGTGTCTTTTTGGTTCAACTATCACCTCTGAGAGTTTGTGCAATGCTTAACTCGCGGCCCCAATCATGTAAGAACTGTCGTTCTTTATGGTCCCTCCTAGAGCAATCCGACTTAACCCTGTCACCGCTTAACCAGTCACATGAAAATGATCAGCACTGAATTGCATTCGTTTTCTGACCACAGTAAAAGTCTCAGTGAGTAGCAAAACCATAGACAGGACATAAAACAGTTTTAGGTTTATTGAACATGAGAAGCTTAACCGTTAATATCATTTCCCCCCATCAGCCTCTCCTAAAAGTCCGCCCCCAAAGGACCACCGTATGTTCTACAAGCGTGGATGGTTTAGCTTTGCAGTCTGTTTGTTTTCTTTTCCTTCCTACTGTTTTGGAAATGTGCGTGGGAACCAGTTGACCTTACTCTTCCTGAGAAGCAGTCATCGGGCTGCGGGGAGAGGGGGCTGTCATTGCCTCGCAGAGTCCAGGCAGCTGAAAGACCTGTGTTACTCCACAGTCTCAAACAGGAGGGACAGAGTCCTTGTCAGTGAGGAGGTAACATGGAGCCAACAGGCATCACCTCAGGTCAACAAGGATCAGGCAGAGGATGGCACTGGGCCTGAGTATAGTAGTTACTTTTCTTACTGCTGAGGACAAATTCCTACAAGAAGCAACGTAAGGAAGGAGGGCTTACTTGGGCTCACAGCCTGAGAAGGAATAAAGCCTGTCATAGCGCATGGTAACGGGAGCCGGAGACTACGGGCCACACTGCATCCACAGTCAGGAAGCAAAGAGACGACAGGAAGTAGCGCCAGGCTCTAAAACCTCAAGGCCTGCCCCCAGTGACCACTTCCTCTAGCAATGTCCCACATCAAAAAGGGTCCACAGCCTTCCAGAACGTCACACCAAACTCTACACCTGTTGTGGGGGACGTTGTACATTCAAACTACAACACAGAGTCCAGAGTTTTCTCATGTCCACCTTGGGGTTCCCACCCACCCTTGGGGCAGCTGTGATTCTAAGTTTAATATGTTGGGCATTTTAGAGCATGGTTACACAGTACAATGTTCTATGAAGCTGTTGACTTAGACTGTGCTACCTTGGAAAACCAAATTCTAAAGGTCACACTCAGAAGTCTAGCATTCCCTGCTCCACGTGAGGGCTGTGTTTACACCCAGCACAGGATCCTACAAAGACAGCTCCACACCTCGCACTTGAATCCCTTCTTCTGTGACCTTCCACAGACAGTTGTCATGCCAGGCTCCCAGCAGAACGCCTTACCAACCTTTTGCAGGCAGCATTCTGCCCACATCCTCGCCCTGGATTCAGGGCTGTCTCCAGGTCTAGTGGGCCAGAGGCCAGCCCTGGGTTGATTCCAGGCGGAGGCCACTCAACACCACGCATGGCCCACCTGTCCTGCCGCACTCACGCTGTAAGCTCATATTCTAGCTCAGCTCTTTTTATTTGCGCATGATCAGGAAAGTGCCTTGATGCTCCTCGGCCTTGCTCCATGAATCGGGACACAGAGAACGACCAAATGAGAATGACCAAATGAGAGCACAGGTGAAACGCAATTGGCATGTGACTAAAAACACAGCCGTTGTGGGCTGGGAACATCACAGATCATAGATAATCCCTAATCTTCTCTGCCTTGGGACTAAGGGATGAACAAATGAAGTCAGAATTTCTCTCCAAAAGCAGACCTACCACCCTATCCTCCCCGAGCATTAGGGCTGATGGTGTTCAAATGGGAGATGAGAAAGGTTGTTTGTATTTCTCTTTAATACAATGATTCTTCTTTGAGGCCCTTCTGACTGATCATTGTAAGGAACAAAGTCAGGAAGCCTTGACTCACATGCAGGTGGCAGGCACACAGGTTAGCACATGTGGGAAGCAAACCCCAGGCTCAGTGTCACTTTTGAACAAAGGGCTCACCTTGGTTGAAGTCGCACTGTTTCCTGGCACCTAACGATGTTGTTTTGTGGACTCTCATGAGCTGGTGTCCCCACTCTGCCCTGGCACTCCGACTGGCTAGACACCACGTGCTCTGTCTCCTGCAAGATGAAAAAGTCGCAGTCAATTCCATAGCTAGGATCAGCACAACACAGGGCAATGGCCACATACCACACTCTGCTGACTGCATTGTGGGAAGGGAGCCAACTCAATGCCCAAATCGAACAAGCATATTTCTCCCAGCTGGTAGGTGCTCTAAGATTATAGGAGAAGGCGGGGGCGGGAGGGGGATTCCATTTCCAAAAATATAAGTTAGCAGACAAGAATCTTCTAGGCATCAAAAATGACTGTAGAGATTAGAGAAATAGCGCAACGTGTGGAGAACTTGCTGCTCTTGCAGAGGGCCTGTGTCAATTCCCAGCACCCACATCAGGTGGCTCACATACACCTGTAACTCCAGCCCTGCCCGACTCAACTCGTTTTAGTCTGCACAGGCACCTGCACTCATATACACAGTCACACGCCGACACACACACACACACACACACACACACACACACACACAATTAAAGGGTAAAAATCATATGCTTTTTAAAAACAACTTTATAGACATCGTGAAGATATATCTATAAATATAATTTACAGAAAGATTTACAGCATATACTAATTTTATAAAGAAAACATATATGAACATACACACACACACACACACACACACACACACACAAAGATTGGGATGATTTAAACTAAAATCTTCGCAGTGATAAGTTCTGAGGTGTTATTTTTGGTCTGCATGGATTTTCTAAATTTTGTGCAGTAGAAAGATGTTATTTATAAGAAGAATAAATTTAAAGTAGTCTGAAACATAAGAAACACCCATGTCCCAAGTCCCAAATGTGCCTGAACTCTCTCCACTGGCAGGTGTGTAACTATCACCACTAGCTACCCAGCCTCCAAATAAACTCTGACTCTGGGCATTTATGATGCAATTTAACGCAGAAACTTCAGGAGTGCTAGCTCAAGAGGATATCACAAACACATCCCAACTACAGCTAATGAGGATTTAATACACAGACATACACAAAAATGGAAGATCTATGATCAGCATGTGAATTCCTGTAGTCTTTACACTGTAACAAGCCTGTGACAAATTCCTTTTAGAATAGAAGAGTCCCTCTTTGCCTAATGAATGAGATAGAAGATGCGAATCCAAGCACAATTCAGTAACTCTACATGACAGTCACACACAATCAAGTTATTTGATACATGCAGTGATTCACATCTGTGAAGTACACTGTGGTGATAAGAGAGACCCAGCCTCTACCAGGTAGGTATGTGTCAAAAGCCATCCGTCAGATGCAGTACAAGCCATTGCCTCCCAAGCATCAGGAGCCTCTAAGGGGAAACATGTATGAGCGCCATCCTTTAAGAGGTAAGGTGGGGAAGAAGCAAGGCTAAGGGATGAAGAAGGTGCAGTGAGATCCTTTCTTTAATCTTCCAGCTGGCAGACTCAGGCAAGAACACCTCTGCGTGAAAAGTTCTGTTCATGTTCACTGGCTCTCTACACTCAGTAGTTGCTGATGAAAGTTTCTGTAGTTACTCAAATACTGGCAAAAGTTTCCCAACACAAAGGTCTTTAAGGGAGCTCGCTCTGCTTGGTACTAAGCATGTAGCCTTGGCAAATCACAAAACTATTTGGGTTTCCTCATCCGTAATTGGGGGTAATCTCTCCAATCTCACAAGCTGTTAAGCAAAATGTCATTTGAATCTCTTTCAGTGCTTTCAAACAACGAGAAGCACATTCCTCTCACAAAAAGCCCTGCAGTGTTCTCATGCTTAGGGAATGCTTGCCGGAGAGTTCAGCAAGACAGACCTTCCTTCATTACGGAACATTCGTTTTAGGTTTCTATATGAATATCATTATCATTTTAAACACCTTTTTGCTTTGTTACTGTTTTGAGACAAGGTCTTTTTCTGTAGCCCAGGCTGGCCTCAAACTCACAATACTCCTGTATCAGCCTCCCAGTGTTACAATTACACGCATGTACCATGATGTCTGGCTTAAGCATCATTTTCTGAAGCCCCAATGCCTATAGGCCTGACATGTGGCTCCTCTAATCTCTAAGTTGTTTAAATCAAAATTTATCATTTTATTAAAGCTTTGCCCTTCGGAAAGAACAATTTGCTTTCTGTCACAGAGTTTTAATCTACTTCCTTAATCTTCCAATCCTTTGAGAAGGGCTGGGGAGACCATGAACTTCTGACTGCCTTGGATCTAATAACGATTTATCTTAGAGGGACTCTTGAGAAAGTGCTCCTGTAATCTCAGATCAGGGACCTCAAAGCATTATAAGAGCTCTTCTCTACAATGGGTGAATAAGGAGCATCTGGGGGCAGATACAGATAAGTCCCTGAGTGAAATGGAAAAAAAAAAAAAGTAGCACCATCAGACGCTACTTTGGTCTGATGAGATTTCAAACCTCAAGATGTTATGGAATGGGGAAATAAAAACATACTCATATAAACCTCAAGTAGTGACAAGCACAGCCAGCTCTGGTGTGAGGGAGTATGTGTGACAATAATGACAGGCAGCTCTTTCTCATGCCCAAAAGTTAAATAAAGTCCCCAAACTGATTTCTCAAAGCTCCTAAGATCAGAAACTCAAATGTAGCCTCTCTCCGAAAATACTGAATGTGTCACTTCCTTATAAAGCTTATGATAAGCCTGGAATGCCTCTTGTTCATTAAACCAAAAAAAGGAATATTTTTAGTTGAGTCTCTCATTATCTTTACAAGGACTGACCCTGTGGGGGCCAACAGCTCCAGCAGGACTCAACGTGGGAATCCACGAACCTGCAAATGAGTCTCAGAGGCCCCCAGACATCAGAGAGTAGAAACAAGACCCCTCCCCACTGTGTAATGAGAAGTAATAGCTGATTCCTATTAACTGTAGGCCTTGTTACACAACAGAAAAATGAAACAGCCACCTCTCCTGTAATCCAGGCTCTCGTTAGTGATAGAAAGCTACCATCTGTTTGTTAAAATAGTAGCTTTTCAGTGGGAAATGCGACATTAAATGTACCCATCGATTTTCAGGTCCATTCCAGTAAGAAGGGAAGACCCAAGAAGCTATGTGGATGTTGACGCTGAGGAACGACAGTACGTGCCCTACAGAGCCTGGCCAGGCGAGTGACAGAAGTCTCGTTGAAATGAACACCCAGACAGCAACTCCAAGAGGTTCATCTGAAGGGTCAAAAAGCTCTCAGGCATAGAAGAAAAAAGCCCAAACCTCAGAGCTGCTCTACTGTGTGTGTACACGTGTGGATGTGTGAGTGCGTGTGTGGTGTATGGGTGTGTCTGTGTGTGTGAGAGATGGTATGTGTACATGTGGTTGCAGATACACCCCCCAGTGTGTGTACATGTGGAGGGCAGACCTTGATTTTGCACGCCTTCTACTATGTCCCTTATTTTTGAGACATGGCTTCCCACTGAACCTGGTTTTGGTTTGGTTAGGATGGCTGGCCAGCAAGCCCTCAGGGCCCACAGACTCACAGTACCGTGCCTGGCTTTTACAGCATGCTGGGATCTGAACCCAGGCCTCTTGCTTGCACAGCAAGTACTTTACCCACTGAACCATCTCCCAGGCCTTGTCGCTCTGCTTTTAAAAGTCATTCCATGCTTTATTTTGTTAATAGCTTCCAAAGATACGTGCTTCTGTCTGCCTTTTCTTCATGAAGATATAAAGGAAACCTCTAAAACAGGGACAACAGTGCTCAATCCAATTTATCTTCCTCTACATCAGGGCATTAGCCAGACATACGAGAGACCAGGGTTTACCCCTTAGTAAGTTCACATGTCTGCTCCAGTTGGACTGGACCACCTGGCCAGGGTCAAGACAGACCAAGGATGCCCAAAACGAAAGTCCTCAAACAAGAAATGTCCTATGTGTACAGGACTGGCCACTAATTCTCTCCCATCCCCACCAATGTCTCATATGGGGACAACATCTGGCCAAGCACCAGGGACACGTGTTACCTTCACCCACTTCAGCTTCATCACATCCTTGGAATTCTCTAACACTTACCTCAGAAGTTCTAGAACTCTAAAGAATGGAGTGTATCCCGAAACAATTGAAATACATTTTTCACTTTAAAGACCCCTGTAGAGGGGCTGGAGAGATGACTCAGCGGTTAAGAGCACTGGCTGTTCTTGCACAGGACCTGGGTTCAATTCCCAGCACCCACATGGCTGCTAACTACTGTCTGTAACTCCAGGGGATCCGACACCCTCCTCTGACCTCCTCGGGTACTGCATGACATAGGTACACTTACACACATGCAGGCAATGCACTCATACACATGATAAAAATAATAAATAAAATATTTTTTAAACCCTATGGACACCAGGGCTGGAGAGATGGCTCAGCAGTTAAGAGCACCAACTGCTCTCTTGCAGAGGACCCAGGTTCAATTCCCAGCACCCACATGGCGGCTACAAACCGTCCTTAACTCCAGTTCTAGGGGAATGTGAAGCTCTCTCCTGACCTCGGTAGCATTGCATGACACGGGTACACTCACATACATGCAGGCAATACACTTACTACACACATAAAATAAAAATAATAAAATATTTTTTAAAACCCCTATGGATACCAACCACTCTGACAGAATGCTAGATTCCTGCCTCACCCCCACCTCCTACTTCCCCACCTCCAGAATTTAACTTCCATCGTTTGACAGAAGTTACAATGTGAGACTCTCTGTGTCACTGCATCAGTCAAGCTGTCAGGCCCAAGCAGAGGAAGAAGAAAAAGGAAAGGAGAAGCTAAGACCCTCGCTCTGTCTGCCTTCCTGCCCCCTGGCTGGGTGGCACAGTCTCAGAACCTACATCTTTTCCTGCCCCCAGACCTCTTCCTCAACCCTAACCCTTCCTAAGGTGTCAAATCCAGCCTCAGTGGTGTGGTCTGTTAGCTGTCTGCTATGTGTGAAGACCATCAAGTCAACTGTGACCTGAGATATCTTATGAAAGCTGCCCCCGACCCAGATGGCATGTGGGCCACTGTGTGATCTACGAGGAGGGGCTAGGGTGGTGACCAAGGTGAAGAGAAAGGGGCTACTAACGGAAGAGGCTCAAAAACCCCAGCTCAGGTACAGTAAAATTAGTTAGGCCTCAGCACATAGTCAGTACCTTCCTTGCTGTGACCAAATACCTGACAAAAAGCTACTGCAAGGAGGAAAGGTCTGTGTGGGCCCCTGCTCTGAGGGTCATGACGGGCGGTGGAGGGGCTTGGGGCATCGCTGAGGCTGCGTGCTCACATCCTCACGGATCTGGAGGCAGAGCAGTGTCTTTTTCCATGTACCCCTCTTATTCAGTCTGGGTCTCCTAACTACTCATAATCAGGATGCATCTTCCCTTCTCTCTGGAAACACCCTCCCAGACACACCCATCGTGACTCCTACGTGAGTCTAAGTTCAGTCAAGCGGACAGTAGAGACGAACCATCACGGCAAGAGTGGCTAAATGCAATGTGTTAACCCTGTGGAAATTCTCATGAGTTCAGCTGACTATTTAAGCATTTGGAGAATTTAGATTTGCCACAATGACGTCCAAAGTTTCAGATGCTTCCAGCTTCTCTGGTTGGTACAAATTTATGGCTTAGGAGAATTTTCCATCCTCGTCCCAATTCTTGCCCGTCTACTGTAGCTGAAATCAAAATGGCACAGCTGTACCTCAAATAGACACTTTCTAAATCTTCATCAAAATCCTAAGCTTTTATTTTCTCATACTTGAGACTTTTCTTGTGTCCATTCTAGTCCAATGTTGATAAAACTTTATCTTCAACTGTTGTCCTAGGTCTTAAAGTGAATGGTTTGGTAACTAATCATAACTGCTCACGATGTCTTGGATTTAGGGAGCATTTGCTTCTCTGGCTACGGGTACCACGTGAAAGAGCTCCATACCTGGGAATGGCAGGAAGCAGAAGGGAGAGAATTAAAAATCTGCTGTGCGCCTCCTCCCAGTTCTTACCTGCTTAACATCTCTGAAAGTGACTTCATATCCCTTTGGATAAGAGGGAAATTGCATCCCCTGATTAAAAGACCTACTGGAGGCTGGTGAGATGGCTCAGCAGATAAAGGTATCTGCCACACAAGCCTAGAGCCGTGAGTTTGAAACCCAGGACCCATCCATGTAAAGGTAGAAGGAGAAAACTGACTCCACAAAGTTGTACACACATACAGACACACACAGACACACCACTAACAATAGTTTTTTAAATCCTTTAAAAGAGCTGTCAGATGGCTGAAGAAGAAGGAATTCAATTTCCTCCAAATCAGCGTGGACAAAGGACCTGGGGAGACGGCTCAGTGGGTAGAGCGACTACTGTGCAAGTGTGAAAACCCGAGCTTGAATCTCCAGAACCTGTGCAGATACAGGTAGTGTGTGTCTACAACCCCAGTGCTCCTGTGGTGAAATGGGAGGTGGACACAGGTGAATACTGGAAGCCTGGGGGTCAGGGAGCCTGGCATGCACCGCAGTAAAGGAGAGACCCTGTCTCAAACAAGGCAGAGGGTAATGACTAACCGCTGAGGCTGTTCTTTGACCTCCACACACGCTGTGGATCACACACACACACACACACACACACACACACACACACACATGTTTAAATGTGGATCTTAGGGGAAAAGAGATGGGGGATAGTAGTTAAAAGTACTTGTTGCTCTTTCTGACCTAGGTTAGGTTCTTAGCAGCCACATCAGTCAACAACTCTGGTTTCAGAGATCCAACACCCTCTTCTGGCCTCCACGGACATTGTATGCACATGATGCACGTACATACATACAGGCACACATACATATAAAATAATAAACACAAATAAATCCCTTATCTCCCATCTGTGACACTCAGGTTTCCTGTGTATTTGCCTTGTTGAATAAATTCCTAGTAGAAAATGGGCATACAGATTGTGTTGTAGATCTTACCTGCTTTCCAAATCTACTAACAGTCACTGAATTTCTCAACTAAACTAGGCAATTTCTGTTTTGTTTTGTTTTTTATTTTTTGAGATAAAGTCTCACTATTCAGGTCCAGCTGGCCTGGAACTCATTATGTAGACCAGGCTGGCCTTAAACTCACAGAGATCTACCTGCCTCTGCCTCCCTAGTGACTACTAGGATTAAAGGTGTGCACCACCATACCCAGTCAGCTAGGTTAAAACTTCCATTTCCTCATTTAGAACCTGGAGGTTGGCTTTCATCTCTCAGTTCTTTCCAATAAGAAAAAGAAACAACAACAACAACAAAAAAGATAACTTACCAGATCAGAAAGATTGCCTTTTATGCAAGAGATGCGCTCCTAAAGACCTTGAAAAATATTTATGACATTTATGTATTTTAAGACCATTCCCATGATGTATTTCTGTTCACCAAATAAAGTGCAAATGTTCCAATAAAATAAACACTGCTTATAATTTAACAGGCCCCAAATCTTTGAAATTACATAGCTTTTTTATTAAGTTTAGGAAAACTGTATTATTTCACGTTGTTTACATTAGCAGTCAATAATGTCAATTCAATATTTAATTCAAAATTGAATAAAATGGGACCACACTGTATTACCCTAGTGAGCTACAGAGCCCATATCCTAAGACTAATCTCCTAATGCAAAATCAGAATTCCTCCAGTCATCTTTCAGTGACCTGTCTGCTACAGAACGGAGAGACAGCCCAAGCAATCCTGTGAAGAATTACACTTTGTGACACTAACAGCTGGCTTGGCGGTAGCCAAGGGTGAAGTCAGTGCAGAGTGGGCCTTCAGGAGTACTTGTTTTCCTTCTCTGCAGCATGTGGAAAAAGGACAGTGAGAGACAGAGGTAAAAATGCTGAGCTCTTTTCTTCAATGTCCTTGCAGGGATGGGGGAGGGGGTGAGCTCCCCTGGGTACTTTGACAACAGGCAGCCCCAAATCTAGCCTAGATCTCCTGGAATCTTCCTGCCTCTTCCCTCTGAGGAGTGAGGCCTTGCACCGGCCTCCAGCTCTGATTGCATAACCTTGCTGAGTCAACAGAAGGTTCCAAATAAAACAAAGCAGGGAAGAAAGCTAGAGGCAAAGGCCCTGCTGCTCGCTCTCCAGTACAGACTGACTATGCCTAGCCTCTCATAGGCTCCTGTGAGGATCACTATGGTAACTGTAGGAGGTGGAGCTTAGCTGGAAGAGGGAAGGCCCTGCAGGCATGTCTCAGGGGCACACTAGCCCTGGCCCTTCCTGTCTGCTTCTCATCTACCAAGAACAGAGCGGCCTCTGCCCTACAACCCCACCACCGTATGTTCTGCCCAAGTCCGTGGGGCCAAGGGACCATGGACTGAATGCCCCAAGAAAACTGTGGGCCAAAATAAATCTTTCCTCCTGAGTTGTTTCTGTCAGATACTGAGTCTGTGATGCAATTTAACCCATACATACATCCCATAATAGCACAGGGGGTTCTAACTACAATGCTGAACCCCAAATTTACTTTCACTGACATCTGAACCAAGCTGATCCCTGAAAGCTGATGAAGCTCCCTGGACCTGGATGCTGTAATGCAGGATTCAGGAACTGGTCATCTCTGCAGCTTTATGGGGTCCTGGGTTTCTGGTTACAGTTTTTCATCATTCAAATACTTTATTTGAATTGTCAAATATGGCACAGTCTGTGTTCTTTCTTCCTAGTTCCTGCTCCCAGGGAGCTCACAATCTAGTACTACCAAGATGGGTGATGCTGACAAAGATCACAGACAGCCAGTACAGCACAATACAGCCAATTTGACTATGGGGTGAAGATGCACGTGGGAGACACATTGGGAAGACACCAAGCCCTGTTATGGGGAGAAATGTCATAGAAAGGTAAAGGGACATCATCCAGAAGAGACAGAAGACATTAAGAAAGAATGTTCCAGGGGCTGGAGAGATGGCTCTAAGGTTAAGAGCACAGACTTGTCCATGGACACTTGCACTCATGTGTATATTCTCACACAGAGACACACACATACATATAATTAAAGATGAAAGAAATTATAAAAAGCATATTTCGAGGCATGCACATTTCAGTGGGAGCATGCCATGTTCACGGCACTCAGAGAGGGTGGACTCCGAGCTGGAGTCAAAGGTAGGCATGAGGGCCAATGAGGAGGCAAGTCACAGGCTGAAAACAGATTGCAAAACACTGTGTGAAGACCTACGAATCCTGAAGAGTGTGGACTGTAGTCTGAAGGGAAGCCACTGGATATTACGCATGTTTGAATTTGCACAACGGAGGCTCTCACACGTGAGGCTTAGCAGGTGAAAGGGCCGGGAGAAGACAGGCGGCCAGCCAGACAGCTTCCCAAGCAAGAGATAACTGGCCCTGGATCACAGAGGAGACGGCCATCAGTGCAGACGGTAAAGATGTAGAAAGACACAGCCTGGAGATTGGCAGGAAGTGACAAGTGAGCCTATGTCAAGCTGGGAAATGAGACATTCTCACTGCTGCTCCCGAAGAGGGATATAGGGAGAAAGATGCTTGGGCTGCCCACAGGCCTCGGGAAAGGCCATGGCCAACAGATGAGCTGGCACCTCAGAGACCGATCAGGACTGGGATGACAGATTCAGGGAAACTGAGACAGTGATGGAGACAACAGTCAGTATGCATCAAGAGCCTGTGAGAATGACCAGGCGTCCCTGAGGAACGCCAGTGGGGTTACCCAGTCAGAAAGTGCACAGAGAACTGCGAGTGCACTCATGTGACCGATGATTCACTATTCTATTAAAAGCAAACCTGGGGCCACCGAGATGGCTCAGTGGGTGGGAGTGCTTGCTGCCAAGCCTGAGGACCTGAGTTTGATCCCCAGGACCCCACATGGTAGATGAACAATACCAATCGCCTCAAGTTGTCATCCGACCTCCACACAGGTGCTGTGGCATCTACGCCCCCCCACATTAAATAAATAAATAAAATAAATTAATAATAAGTAAATAAATAAAATGTAAATTTTTAAATTAAAAGTAAACCTGGAGCAAGCAGGCCTGGGGCTCACGCCTGTAATCCTAGCACTTGGGCTGAGGCAGGGAGAATCTCAGCAGCCTGGACTAGCCTAGGCTACAGAGTGAGACCCGGTCTCCAAGAGACAAACATATCAAATATAAACTTGAAGAACAATGTGTATGAAGATCGAATGTTGGAGAGCTTGGAGAGACCCCTGCATACTTCAGCTGTTTATGTGGAGTGTGTTGATCTATAAATCACTGAACTACATGAATTGTTTAATGAGCATAAGCTTACTTTTATCATTGAAAATATGGAAATTACTTTTTAAAAATTTAAGGAGCAAGCAGATGGAAGGTAGACTGGGAAGAAACAATGGACAATGGCTGGTCAGGGAAAGTTCCAGAAGGAAGCATATCCATTTCACATTCCAATGCAATGCTAAAGAATTTTAACTTGATAAGGAAAATCAAGAGTAAAGAAAATTAAATATTAGTCAAAGTACGCTCAGCAATATGACTTTTAAGATGTTATAAATGTTTTTAAAAAGTAGACATCACAATTTTATAGTGTTCAAATCATCACAAAGACAGAATTTCCAAAAGCAAGGACTCAAAAATCATGGCTACAGGGCTACAGAGATCGCTCAGAGGTTAAGAGCGCTTCCTGAAGGCCTGAGCTCCATTCCCAGCACCCACATTGAGCAGCTCACAACCACATATAACTCCAGCTCCAGGGAATCCGATGCCCTCTTCTGACATCCACAGGTACACACACACAAACACACACACACACACACACACACACACACACACGGCATTTGGGGGTGGGTGGACGGACGCACACACGCATATAAATAAAATAAATCTTTCAAAAACATCATGGGTACTGGTACACCTCAGGCAGTGAATCTGCTGGTGAACCCCAGCCTTCCTGACGCACTGGGCAGGCCCCACTGCAGAGCTCTGACAGGAAGAAACAAGGCACCTGGGACAATGGCCCTCCCATCCACAGGGCTTCTCCTCCCTTTCACAAAAGCTGGTGAAGTATTTTGACTTTCAAAAATTATTATAATGCTAAGAATAGGAAATGCTAATCTCTGTTATTTTAATGTAAATTTAAAATATATAATGAATAACCACCCTTTCATAGAGACTTAAAACTCCTTAAAGCCCTTTATGTAGCACAGAGGATTGTTTTCCCAAGGAAAAAGCTTTTTTAATTCCCCCCTTGGCTGAAAAAGCCCATTGAGATGGGATCTCTACCATGTTATTTTCTGAAATTATTAAACTTCATGTTTTTTTTTTCCTTTTAAACAGCTTTCAGTAGCTCATTTCACAAACTCCCTTGTTTATTTTGTTTAGTAAGAATTAAATGTCTCTAGTCCCAAAGAAGTCATGAGAAAAATCCAAACTACCATCACAAAAATTATCTGGTAGTTTCCAAAATTACCCAGTAGTCCATTAAACCCCTGGGCCAACCGGAGGACACGGAGGGGTCCTCAGTTTCAAAGTCCCAGGGGCACTAATTCTAGCAATGGGTGATAGCTGAGCTTCTCCATGGCTAATTCAGACATGTACTGAGTGCTTTTTCTCTTGCTGGACAAGAATGTCCATTGTGGACAATGAATGTGCACTTCAGTCACAAGTAAAACAAATTCCACAAAAGAATCAACAGAAATAAAGACACTATAGGCTTCTGAAGAGCTGGGCAGATCCATCTGCACATCCTGTCTCCGGGGAGCTTGCCTGCTCCCTGACCACCCCCTGCCTCACACCTTTTGCTCAATCAGTGCCTCACTTCATTCCAGGTGTAGGCCTTAGGCCCAGCATGTTCATATCCCATGGGTCCTGGACTGTCTACCTCACAGTCCATTTCCCCCTATGATAAGGGCCACCCCCCCCCTTCCTTTCTCTCTTGTTTGGGACTCCCCTCTCATTCTCTGGAGCGTTTAATTCTGCACAGCTTTGTTTCAGTACACACAGAATCCGTGTGCTTAGAGCATGTCCCAGGTTATATGAATTTTGGGGGGAGAGATAAATAGCTACCCACCCCCAGATAAGGTACCAACAACAGAAACAAACTTTCTGCCAAGTCTAGCTTGGCGAATCAATGAGTTTAGCTGGGGTTACTTAGAGGAGCGTGATTTGTGGGCAGCTATACCAATAAATTAAAACCTTTCTCCCGGCAACAATTAACTGTCTATAAATCCTTGGGAAGGAGCAGAGCTTCAGGAGTCCCTCCGTAGTGGCCATTAACTAACTACAAATTCTGGGGGAATTGATAAGCCCTCTCCTCTAGTGACTGTTAATCCTGGGGTGGGGGAGTCCTTTCCTCTAAGCAACCAGTAACTGTCTATAGAAACTTAAAGAGTGCTCCTCCCTAGCAACCATTAATTGTCCAAAAAACCTTGACAAGAGGCTCAGGAGCCCCGCCCCACTAGCAAACGGCACCTAACTATAAATCTGGATGGAAGAGCCAGGCTCACAAGCTGCTCCCCCTAGCAAGCATTAACTGCCTAGATGTCTTCAAAGAAGGGTAGGGTCTTGTGAAGCTCTCCCCCTGGCAACCATTAACTGCCTCCTTATCTTCAGGGGAGGGTGGAGCCTTGTGAGTCCCGCCCCCTCCATGATGGACAGCTAATGGGCCCAATCTTCGAAGGTCGCCTGCTGACACTGCTGTGGAGAGTTCAGGAGGGTAATGGCTAGGTTATACATGCCTGAGGTCAGCACCCACAATGGTCCCCCAATCTAAAACATAAGCATCCCAAGGAGAGTGTCTGACTGGCCTTCCTGTCACTCAAGCTCCAGCACTTTGCAAAGCATTTATCTTTTCAGTCAATCACAACAGGTCCACTTCTTTGTGGCACAATCAGTTGTGCATCTAGACAGACAGACAGACAGACAGACAGACAGACAGACAGACACACACACACACACACACACACACGCTGAGAATTAGCAAATCAAAGTGCTCAGAGGTGACTCCTCTTCACTGAGAACGAGGAAGACTAAGAAGAATGCTTGACCTCGTGTGTCCTGTTGGAGACGTTTTGTTTGGGCCCAGGGATGAAAAGGCACGATTATCTGGTAAGATAAGGGTGGACCTAAGCTAGTAGTTCTCCAAAATTGACTCTGGAGAAAGTTCAATTATGGGTGAGACCTAGCTCAATGGCAGTTCCGGGAGACATCCAGAGGAGAGGGTGCTGTCCAGGTTTGGACCCACTCTTAAAAAATGGAACTTAAAAAGCAGGCTATGTATTCAGGTATAACTGTAATGTGGCACGGCAATGCCCCAAATTTGGACTTCTTTAAAGGAAAGGCCAGTTGACTTATTTCTGGAATACTACACCCATCTTTACCAGTTTTCTCCTTGCTTATTTACATGTATGTGGGATGAGTAGGGAAGCCTGGCCTCAGGTCAGGCCTTGAACAGCTGCTTTTCTGAATAAATCAGAAGCTGCCAGCCACTCACTGCAGCGGGCATTGACCCCAGCAAACTTTTCTAGCCACATTCCCTGCATTAGCATAACTTATCAAGGATGTATCTTAAATGAGGGCACTTGGGTGTTTGGAAAATTTCCCTAAAGTGTTCCTTCTGTCTACCTTTTTGTTATGTCTAACAATTTTTCATAGATGATCTTGTAAATTCAAACCACACATTTTTTTTAGAAATATTGAGCACATTTAAATCCGCCAGCCTTCAGTTTAGTTTGTTTAGATAGGGCTAAACTAAACAAGGCATTAGGCGTGTCTAGCCCTCGACACTCTAAGCAAGCGTCTGTATCAAGGGACACATGTGCCTTCCTTTCCATTGAACCAGTCACTGAAGATTTTGAGACCAGCCTAAACTGCCCTTGCAAAATGTAGAACGTTTCACACGAAAGAGAATCACGCCATTCCAATGGTCCCCTTTTAAAGACGTGGTGGAAGCGTCGATCTCCCCTGCTTTACATATACCTCATGGCTTTCTTCATTGTGTCTTCCTTTTGATGGAGGTTATAGAAGGCAGAGGAAAGAGTAAAAATCAAATTATCTCAGAAACCAGGGATGCTTACATGGATTTCAATGTTCCAGAAACTTACTGAAGAAACACTACGACTAGGATGAGAATAAACAAAGATTAGAAATAAAATACTATGCACTGGACTCTAGCAAGCTAAAAATAAATTAACTGAAAATATTCTAAGCTATCTCCACAGGATTGACATTGAAAGTATTGGTATCTTAGGATCTCAGACTTTATTTGCAGTTATGATTTCATGTCCTGTTTAGCAGTAATACACAGATGCCCAGTCTTTAACATTAAGGGAACAGTACCTTCAGCAATACTCAAGACGTAAGGCTTTGGAAAAGAATTTCTATAAAGGCCCAAGATCCTAACTTCCTCTTGCAATGTTGGCACAAACAGGACCAATTCTAAGAGCGTGGCCTCAACAGAGCCTGCACAGATGGCTTCTGAAGAAGAAATCTTAGGTCCTGAATGCACCTCCCATGCTCACCTCCCTCTGGCTACCTTCAAGAAAGCAGCAACCCACCCTTGACTGCCCACTGACATGAATTAATTCCAAACACAGGGCACTCCCTTGGCAGGAGTCCTGCATGACTGACCCTCCTGTAATGGGGAAACCCACCCCAAACCTGCCCAAGATGACAGTCTCAGCCCCAAACCCCTTTCCCCTCCTCAAGAGGAGAAAAACATAAGAACCCTGGGTCTGTAAGAGAGGGTGTGCCCTCCTCCAGATCCCAGGCTGCGAGGAGGTGTGCCCTCCTCCAGCCCCCAGGCCTGGGTGTGTGCAGGGAGAGACATCTCAGGTATATTCTCTAATAAACCTATTTGGCACCGTTGTTTGGTTTTCCCTCTCACTTTCCATTTCCTAACAGCTTCTGTGTTTATAATGCAGGGAGAGACATCTCAGGTATATTCTCTAATAAACCTATTTGGCACCATTGTTTGGTTTTCCCTCTCACTTTCCATTTCCTAACAGCTTCTGTGTTTATATTCCCAGATAAGTCTTCCATCAAACTCTGTTAGGGTTTATCTGTTAAGCATCCTCTGAAGAGGATATACAGAAAGGCTTGGTCCCCAGAGCCTTTAAGAGGTGGGACCTTAGCCAGACATGGTGGCACACGCCTATAGTCCCAGCACTCAGGAGGCAGAAGCAGGCGAATCTCTGTGAGTTCAAGGCCAGCCTGCTCTAC
>NW_008345269.1:442906-449614 GCF_000622305.1 Nannospalax galili
GCATCTGTGTCTGCTGAGCTTCACGTGGAGCCCCCCCCCCCGCCCCGTGCATCTCTGTATCTTCTTATAAGTATACCAGTCATTGACTTCAGGGTCTACCCTAAATCTACAATGATTTTATCTGAATTCTTACCTTAGTTGTATCTGTAAAGACCCTATTTCCAAGTAAGATCACATTCAGGTTCCAAGTGGACGGAAATTTTGGAACATTATTCATCCCAGTACCTCAACTTACCAAGCGGAAACAAGGGCTCCTCAGGTAGATCCAATTCAGCATAGCTGATAAATCACCATCTCAGTACCTGGCTTGTCTAATCAAGTTAAATTGACTGGAACTGAAACTTTTTTTTTTCCTTTTTCTTTTCTTTTTTTTGAGACGGGGTCAGCTGGCCTGGAACTCACTATGTAGACCAGGTTGGCCTTGAACTCACAGAGATCCACCTACCTCTGCCTCCCAAGTGCTGGGATTAAAGGCGTGCACCACCACACCCAGCTGACTGAAACTTTTGACCAGGAAGGAATCATTACTGAATCAACAGTTTAAAAGAGAAAACACCATGTCAGAGGGCTTGGGGTGGCTGTCACTGAAATAAAATGTATATCCCAGCATCACTAAAGCAAAAAAGTAACTGATTAAATCAACTATTTCTGGCTACTCTTGTAGAGAACATGGGTTTGGTTCCCAGTGCCTCCCTGGCAGCTAATACCCACCTGTAACTCCAGTTTCAAGGGATTTGATGCCCTCTTCTGGCCTCCTCAGGCATTGCATGCATGGGGTGCATACATAAAATAAAAATAAATAAATAAAAATGCTTAGAGATCATCTATTTCAAAACAGGAGGACAGGATTCTCTGTACCCATCAAAGGCAAAGGCATGCCCTCATCATGAGCTCTGGCTGCCTCCTCACACTGACTGCAACCTCCAGTCTACCTTGATCCACTGATGTTAGTCAGACTGCTGATCACTGTGACATCATTCCTGACAGACACAACTTCAAAGGAGGAAAGGTTTGTTTTGGCCTGTGGCCTCAGAAGTTTTGACCCATCATGGTGGAGATTGGTATGGCAAAGCAGCTCACAGCATGGTGGCCAGGGAGCAGAGAGACTGAATTCCTGTGCTAATGGCTCTCTTCTTCCTTTACTTTTATTCCATGTCAGCCCCCAGCCTATGGGATGGTACCACCCACATCTGAATTCTCTCTGGAAACTCCTTCATGAACATACACAAGGGCGTGCTTGCTGATCCTCCAGCACCTCTCAATTCGATCAAACTGACATCAGTGTTACCCATCACACCACCCAGTCTGTGTGATTTCCTGTTGATGGGTTGCCCTTCGGAGCCCCTTACTTGCCACCTAATGTTGAAGACAGAACAGCATCTACGAAAGTAGAGTTCCCATGATTCCTGCCTGGCATAGGGCCCACCAACCTCTGATTTCCAACTCTGACTCCTGCAGACACTTCTCACACCAGGAACCACTCCTTAACTTTTGCATCCTGTCTTTAGCATAATGAGTAAATGGAACTCTCAGCAATTCAATAGAGGTTTTTGTGTTTTCTTTTTGTTTCTTCTTTTCTGTGCTTTGATGCTTCACTGGTAGAAAAGGTCACAGTTATCAAATTCCTTACAAGTAACCAATGGAAAAAAATTAACCTAAAGAGCTTCCCGTGTTTAGTGCACACAGCAGCCAAAATACAGAATGAGTCTATGTGTCCATCAGCACACGAAGGGATAAAGAAAACAAGTATATACAAAAGCCAGTATGACTGAGCCATGAAGAGCAAAATCATGCCATTTTCAGGAACATGGATGGAACTTAGAAGATATCATGCTAAGTAAAATAAGCCACACAGGAAGATAAATGGCATTTTTCTCTCGTATGTGGACATAACAGACAAGAGAACAGGGACCTGGATGAGAGTCAGGAAGCAGAAGGGGAAGGGAAAGGGAGTGTGGACATGATTAATGTATTAGATATGCATGTATAGAGATGTCATTGTGAATCTCATTAGCTACACATTTATATATGGATAGTTATAATAGTGTAAAGAAAAAATGCTTAACCAAGAATCTTTAGTGTGCGACTGTTCTCTATTTAGAGTTCAACTAATTCAGGTTTTAGTTTAATTCTCTTCAGAGAAAGGCACACCCAAGTCTTCAAATGGCTGGGTTGTTGGTATAGCTGAGTCAGATATCGGTTTCAAGAGGAGGAGAAGACACTGGGCAACAGAAAGACAGAAGCTGCTGGGGATTTGGGGGGTTAGTATGGGAGGGAACCAGAAGCCTCAATGTCCAGTGATGTTCCTGGGTGTCATGACTGAGAATAGCCAGTGTTTTCTGAATTAAAACACACTAAATGACCAACTGCAACCCAATACCATGCTGGCAGACTGACTTAGTTTTAAATCTTTTAAGTTTCCCCAGGAGTATTTAATGTTAGCTGCAACTAAAAAAACCCTGCAGATCTGGCATCCAAACAGCCTTTTCCTATGGGAACTTGCCCTGGCCCATGACATTACCAGGCCAAGGGACCCTAACACCACCACTGAGCATGCTGAAGGATGCAAGGGGCAGCACCAAGCATCTGTCTGTGCATAAAATCCCCAACGGAAACTGCAGTTTATTAAGGAATAAAGTTGAGAGGACTTGGCTAAAAAAGACTCATTACCAAACTAAGTCTGACCTTGTTGGATGAGAAGGTGAAGGTCTACTGTGATCACAGACCATCAGATACCTGTGCTGGTGACAGCTTCAGGTCAGCACAGTGCTTCCGATAGTCAGCTGGGCTCTAATGTGTGTGCGTGCAACACCAGCCTTGGTGCAGAGCAGTGGTTTTCAACGCCGTCAAGTTTGGCCTGGATGCTTATCTTCAATGGGACCCATGCACAAAACACACATAGGACCATTGCTGTATCGCAGAAACTATGTCACGGAAAACTTTCAAACCTTCTGGTGCATCCAGCCAGTATCAAGGTTTACTCATTCTGACAGGCTCAGGAAACTTTCCCAGGGTGTTTAGCTACTGAAGCACTAACAATAAAACAAATACTTGAACAAGCCCCAATTTCAAAAAGCTGGTGAGTTCCTTTAATTCACCCTTGGCCAGGTCACCTTTAACTATCCTTGAAAGATTAGAAACAAATTAATATTTATTTTAATTTATATGTGTGTGTAAATGACTAGAGGCCAGAAGAGGGCATCACATTCCCTAGAGCTGGAGTTATAGGAGGTTGTGAGCTACCCAATGTGGGTTCTGGGATCCAAACCAAGGTCCTTGGAAAGAGCAGTAAATGCTCTTAACTGCTGAGCCATCTCTCCAATTGTCAGTAAAAAAAAAAAATGTAACACCCTGGAAGTTCTCATGTGACAGAGGTGCAATTGGTCACGTACACCTTGGGAGAAAGTGAGCTTGGTAAAATGTCATTTCATTCATTCCTGAAGGGCTCACAGAGTTAGAAAATAAAACACAAGATGCCCAGTTGAATTTGAATTTCAGATAAACCCTGAGTGTATGTTAAGTAGTTTATTCAAATATATATCATACAATATTTAGAACACAGTTTATTCTAAAAATATTGCTTATCTGAAATTCAAATATAATTGGGCATTCTCTATTTTATTTGGCAACTATATCTCTCATAAAATATTGAGTCCCAACCTGAAGGCTTACAATTGATGCTACATCTCAGTCCCATAGGGATATTTAATCATATTTGATAACATTTAGATTGGCAATATCAATTCATTATTTTTCACCATCCAGACTTTCCAAACGGCTTTACTTCCAAGCTCCAAAACAGACTGTGGAAGTCTTTGCTAAACTGTTTTCTTTGCCTAAAGAGTACTCTTCTCTTGACAAACATGGCCAAGTACATGAGAGGACGAATTCTCCAATGTGAGTACACAGAAGCCCAGCTCCCATGTTTCACGATATCCGAATTTCCAACCCACTTTCTATAGGAAATATTTTTTAAAATGCCTCCAATTCATGGCACAACCCAAGAGTCGACTCTAACCCAAAGGTTAGTTGGCATAGCCCAAAGTCACTACCTTTTGGAAACAGTAAAAGCACTTTTTCCCCTATATAAAATGGCAAAATGACCTCTTCAGTTTCACTTGGCGATGAGAAGAAATCAATAGACCTACTGCTTAGTCCCTCATAAGGATGCAGGAGGTGTTTAACTGGTGGAATGCTGTAGAAAACAGCTCCTACGCAAATCAATAACATGACAATTAACCTAATTAATGCTCTCTTTTTTTCCTTCTGTCTTTGATATTAATAGCATGAACACAGTTGTATCTTGGAAGCACAAAAGAGAAAAAAAGACCAATTAATTTTGTCTTATTTTGGGTTAAAAGCTCTTCTGAACAAACAACGTAAAAATCACTGGTCCTGTTGCCGGGTGTTTCAGCCCCTCTCCCCACAGCAGAGCACAGGACTATACTTCCTGATCCAGTGTATTGTGAGGTGGGGACTCGTGTGGAGGCACAAGACCAGTTCTGGCAATTAGTAGAGAACGGAAATCCCATATACGCCTGCAGCCCTGGAGCTTTTCCCAGTTGACAGAGGCTCCTCCAGATCTCGTTCCTCTGTGACTCAGAAACCAGAAGCATTCAACACATCAAGCTTTGTGTTGAATGCTTAACTGACTTCAGTGAACAGAACCCTCTTGCTGACCAAGGACAGCTACAGAGCCCATGGGAGAAGTGCTTTAAGTCACTAAGGCTCCGGATCAGTGGTTGGCCTACTAGCTTAGCTCAGCTCTGCAATGAACATTATGTGAGGTTTCGGTATCGACCCAGCCAGATGAGTACAAAGCATTAAACTACTCTTAGTCCCTAAAATTTGTTGAATGTTTAGACTTATAGCATTCTCCATTTTATTTAACTTTTTGAGGTTCTAGAGATTGAATACAGGGCTCTCTACATATCCGGCAACTGTTCTACCACTGAGCTAAGTTTCTCATAATTCCTTCCAATCCTCAAAAAACCTCTTCAGATTCTGTCATCTCCATCTTATATAAATGGAAAATGGCACATGAATAGCTATGTCAATTTTCTAAGTCACACAGAAAGTCAAGGACTAAGAATTTGAACCCAAATCCATCCACATCTGTGTTAGGTACATGACCTGTTATTGCAACAGAGCACCCAAAAAAGCTCACTAGAGGAAGGAAGTGTTCGTTTGGCTGACAGTTTAAGGGTGCAGTCAGTCGTGGCAGGGAATTTACGGAAGAGCTTGAAGCGGTTGGCCACGTGGCATCCCCACGAATGAAGCAGAGAGAGAATGCTCAGCCTCGCCCACTTTTTACTCAGTCTGGGACCTCAGCCCTTGGAATGATGTTGACACCCACAATGAGGGTCTTTCTACCTCACTTAACTTATATAGTCCTTCACAGACAAGGCTAACTGTGGTGGTTTGAATGAGAGTGTCCCCCACAGACTTCAAGTTCTTGGACATTTTGTCCCCAGTTGGTGGCGCTGTTTCGGAAGGTTTTAGGAGGTGCAACCATGCTGGAGGCTTTAAGAGTTCTTAAGCTGTCAGATTTCCAGTCACTCTCCACTTCCTGTGCCTACTTGAAGATCTGATTGCTCGCCTTCTGCTGACATGCCTCCCCAGCCATGACGGACTCTTGTCCCTTTGGAACTCTAAACCAAACTAACTCTTCCTTTTACAAGTTGCCTTGGTCATGGTATTTTATCACAGTAACAGAACAGTACCTAGCACACCATCCTGATCTAGATGATCCTCCACAGACAAGCCCAGAGGCTTGCCTCCTTCCTGCTCTAGATCCTGTCTGGTGGACAGTCAGTGTTAGACACTGTAGCACCTATGGACTTGTCACTTACTCCACCACGATTTTGTTCCTAAACTATGCATCTCTGGCATTCATTAAAAGAAACTGGGATGGAGGGAGCAAGCCTTGGAGACCAGTGGAAGGGCAGCAGGTGCTAACGTATATGCAGTGTTGTGTGGATGACCCTCTTCAAGTATTGGGAGGTCTTGACTATTGGCTGGATTTATGTGGCTGTTGCAATATAGAAACTACCTTTGGAACTATATAAAGATCTACAGAGACCAGAAATTGTATAAATCAAACGTATTTATATATAAAAAAGATGCAAAGGGGGCTATTTTAACAGTCACTACACGAGAGCTGCCATCTCTGTTAAATATTCTAGGCAGTGTGTACTTAGAGAGAAGTCTTTATGATTCCCCATGGCTCCACCCAACCAGCACTGTCAGTACTTTCTCATTCTGTGTATGCAGGTGTGTGTGTGTGTGTGTGTCTGTGTGTGTCTGTGTATGTGTCTGTGTGTGTCTGTGTGTGTGTGTGTGTGTGTCTGTGTCTGTGTGTCTGTGTATGTGTCTGTGTGTGTGTGTATGTGTGTGTCTGTGTATGTGTGTCTGTGTATGTGTCTGTGTGTGTGTGTGTGTGTGTCTGTGTCTGTGTGTGTCTGTGTGTTTGTGGGTGACGTGCCCTTGAGTATATTCTCCTTGGTTATATAAGAAAGCAGATGGACCATAGGTCAGAAGAACAAGCTAGCATGGAGCATTCTTCTGTGGTCTGTTTCAGTTTCTACGTCAAGGTGCCTGTCCTGAGTTCCTGCTTGAATTTTATCAGTGATAGACTATCATTTGGAAGTGTAAGATGAAATAAACCCTTTCCTCTCCTATATTGCTTTGGGAAATGGTATTTATCAC
>NW_008345269.1:449664-449812 GCF_000622305.1 Nannospalax galili
TGTGTGTGTGTGTGTGTGTGTGTGTGTCTGTGTCTGTGTGTGTCTGTGTATGTGTCTGTGAATATGGGACATTAGGGATGGAGCCAGGGTCTCACATATGCCAATCCAACTGTCTACCACTGAGCCACACCCTCAGTTACTCTTGTTC
>NW_008345269.1:450105-467086 GCF_000622305.1 Nannospalax galili
CAGTTTCGGCATGCTTTTGTTGCATTTCTCAGAGTTAATGTGCAAACATTCAGTGAAGCACAGCACTTATTTCAAGAGTCCTTCATGTCACTCAGAAGTATGTATTTGTCTGTTTTGAAAAATGTGATAAAGTTATGATACAGACATGCTAGTTTCCTTCCCAAAAATGTCTTTATCAGTTTAGTCACTTAAAACAGGATGGCTACTAGTTCGAAGAGCAGTATACGAATTTGACAGACCATGAGACATCAGCAAACCCAAACACTGACTCTGTTGGCCTCACTTTCAAGGCCCCTTAGTTCGTCAAAGCCCCACTCCAGTGAATTGGCACCATCTTACCCTTGGCAAAGAGAAGGGAAACTCAGAAATTAATCAAAGATCCACTTTGCTTTCTGACCAGTAAAATCTTGCAGAAAATCCATACAAGCGTAGGGAAAGATCTGTACTGGTACATGAGAAATGACATGCCAGAAACCAGTGGTGGGGGCAGGTATCCAAGACAGCTGTGGGGGCTCCATGACCTCGCGCTCTTGGCACTGTGCAGTAAGAAGCAAACAGCACATAAAGTCTACCCCCAGTTGGAAACAGAACTATAGCTCTTTTTCCTGGGGGGAATTACTGTCTTCTTTTAATTTAGAGTCATAATACAAAGTATACCTTCCAAAAAGAGACACATAGTATTCACTATTTTAATTTTTAATTATGTGTGTGAGTGGGTATGTGCACATGCATGTCAGTGCCCACAAAGGTCAGAGGTGTTGGAGCCCCTGGAGCTGGGGTTACAAGGGGTTGTGAGCCTCCTCGTGTGGGTGCTGGAACCCAACTCGAGTCTTCCAGAAGAGCAGTAAGAACTCTTATCTGCTGAGCCATCTCTCCAGCCCCAAAATATAGTAAATATTTAATAGGTTATTTTGCCTGAAAGTATTTAAAGGTTTTATTTTTTATTCCTACAGAAAGATTAAAATGAAATTTTCACAGCAGATCTGGATTGCGTTTCAGTCTCAACATACCGCAGCCAAGTGGAAGGAACTTGATAGCGCTGTGTGCCAGACCAAACAGCTGGTCTCCCCAAGGAAGGGGCTTAGCAGGAGCCTGCAGCTCCCTGAAGAAAAGCTCTGCTCAGAGTCTCCTACTTTCTGTGTTCTGCTAAAATAGCCACAGGAGGGGAGGACAGCAGGGTGAGGTGCAGCCTGGTGCCAGATGGCAGAGAGTGAGGGAGGTAAGACTCTGTCTACCAGTACTAAACTTGAATGCCCTCTGGATAGTGTTGAGAGTCAACACAGGAAGTTGTTACTGCCTTCCAAGTCTAATCTTCCCCACATAAGGTTGTCAAGGACGATGCTCTGGTTTCCATGACACTTGATACAGAGGTATCTTTACTTTTTCACACAATTCTGCAACAGATAATCCATGTCTTGATTGGACATTCTACACAGGAGCAAGCTGTTCCAGCATTCCAACTGGACCAGGGGTCCATGCTGAGCCGGGTGGCACACGCCTTGCTTTGGGTTCGAGCTCAATGAACTCTACTAATAGTTTCCCTAAAATCTGGCTTTTCAGGAGACAGGTCATTAAATGGTCCTTACCCAAACCATTTTTCCTCCCAAAGCTTATTATCTAAGGAAGAAAGATGAACAAACAGACAGGAAACTGACTATGGCTCAATACACACGCCAGCTTCTTAGAGGGACTGTGACTCAATACACACGCCAGCTTCTCAGAGGACTTTCCTCCTCGTCTTCAGGGTTCCTGTCTTCAATTTCATTGGTAGATATATCTAAACTCCTTCCCTCTTAAGTCATTTAAATAAGACACAAAACTGGAACCAATCCTTCATACATAAACATAGTTCTCTTACTCCTCGCCCGCTGCCTTCTCAAGGATGTCCTCAAGGCCAGGAGGGAAGAACAGTCGCCCAAAGTAAGATCTGAGCCTGACCCATCGAAAGGGAACTGCCAATTCCAAATATGGAGTTGACCAGAAGACAAGGGAAGCAGGCGTTAAGCCAGATTGTCCTGTCCAGACAGTGACTGTGGGCCTCCTCTCCCTCCCCATACTGATAGGGATCAAACTGAAGAGCAACTTTGGGGTCCTGCATACAGACTTTGTGAGCAGAGAACCAGAAATGGCAGCAACTAGTCACTTAGAGTGGTGATCCCCATCTTCCAGGAGAGCTGTTTTCAAGCTTAGGAAGCTGACACCCAAGCTTCTTCAACAAGTGCTTTCGGGAGATGATGATGAAGCAGAAAAAACTCAGTTGCTTAATGAGGACCAGAAGCTTCTGATTCACAGCTTCTGATCCCATAGCCAAGAACACGGCCTTACAAACAAACGCAGTCTACCTGACTGCATGGTAAACCATATGGACGTGACATTTACCCTGTGATCCAAACCCTTATGAGAGTTCTGTTCACACTGATCCAAATTATGACAGATCTTTACCTGGTAAGAGCCAGTGCTGTTATCAATCATCATTGTAATTATTATTTAAACTTGTCTGTAGCCTTTTATCACCTGTCACCAAAGCCAGCTGAAGGTGCATATCGGAGGTCACACTCCCAGTGGAATTTAAGTAGCCTGTTCCATCTAATTGAACAAGCTTCGTTCTCAAAGATAACATCACAGACAAAATGCTGGTTGCATAATGGATCCCTTCCCAGTTCCATCCTGGCTGAACGGAAGACAGATTGCCACGGAGCTTAATAAAAATACAGATGTCTAGGATCTACTCCAAACTTAGTGAGTCTTTTTCCTTGATATTCTTAGTGCTGTCTTCCAGGATTAGGTTATAGATTACAGTGGTATTTTTTCTGTGTAAGAACTAGATCTGTCCATTTTAATAAAAATCAGAAGCAACATTCCCTGGCTCCTGTGAAAAGAGCCATAGTTACCACCCTTCGGGACACTCTTTCTCATTTGCGGGAACTGATTTTATTCTCTTGTTTTGCGTGTCACACTCTGTATTGCTGGAACGATGAATGCTCAGCTCAGACCTTTCACACTTCAAAACTGTGGGGAGTAAATTAGTCACAGCCATTTTGGTTCTGTCCGTTGTAGGCAGCTGTTTTCCTCTGCTGTTCGCTTGAGATTTTACCAGCATCTGTGTCTTTGACAAAAAAGAATCTCAAGAAGCCTGGTGGTAAAGGACAAGATACTCCGGGTAACCAACACTTCGAAGAAAACAACAGATCTTGGGTACAGGCATCTTATGACACAGTGGGCTGAACCAGGATATGCAGAACTCTGAGGAAGAAGCAGACGGCTTCATGACGTAGCTGAGCCACTACCGTGCAGAAGAATCAATTAAAGACAGAATGGGCCTATCAGGGATATTTTATTAGTGATATCTGTTCAGCATATTGATGTTTAGTGTTCTATTTTCTGAAAGTATAGGAAGTCTTCTGTTTCACCTATCTGTAGCCCAAAACAAGTTAGTTCACAGTGTTTATATGAAATGGGATGACACCTTTAAAACTGATACCTGAACCGCCTTATCCCCCATCATTCAAAAGTTCAGACCAAGTATCTACTTTTCCATAATAGGACTTTTTGCATAATTCAATAATAACCTGTCTTCCCTTTAACCAGGATATATTTTGGAAAATCCATTACAGAGCCAACATCTTGTTTAGAACACTGTATTTGAGGATGAAGTTCGCTGAATCAGAACAGGCCACTTAAATCCACTGGGAATTTTACCTTCTGTCCAGCGCTGCAGTGCTGCATCATGAGCAAGGACTCTGTTTGCCCATCTCTATCCTGTCACCGTCCTGTGAATCGGCACCAGGCTTGGAATGACAAACCCCATCATAAGAGACAACAGTGTAATTTCTGTGAGAGCGGACTAGGGGACAACAAGAGGAGACTCTGAGGAGAGAAGGCTGGCCACCCAGAAGCCCTCAGTGTCACCTGCGACCCTCAGTAGAAGACGCCAGGTCAGAGGTTCTTTTGGATCAGCCCACTGGGAACTCGCATCCGCAGCACAGTCCCCCTTCTTGCCGGAAGAGCAACAGAGAGCTCATCATCACCCTGAGATACTCCACAGGCCTCTCGGCAATGAGAGAGCCTAAGACAATCATCACATTGCTTTATGAGTGCCACGTACATTTACACCTCACTGAAAAATCAGGGACCTAACAGAGATCACAATGTAAAAGCATAAAAACCACAAAAGTACACAATAAAATCAAAAAGTCCAACAAGCAGCCCAGTCAATGTTGTTCTAAGAGGAAGAGCACCAGCCCCATGTGTAAATAGGACTGGACTTAACACCACTACATAATTAACCTATTACAACTTGAGCTTCCGGCATGATCATTTAGGCTAATATCTAAATGTAAACAAAAAAGTAAATCTAGTATTTATAGGGTAGCTGTTTTCTAAAGGTTATTTTGAGCGCACTCTGAATATAACCTCATTGCTGGGACATGGCTTCTGGCAAGGCCCTGGCTGATTACATTCACTTAATCTCTTTTAAAAGTTTCATAAGAGCTTGGTGTGGTGGTGCATGTCTTTAATCCCAGCACTAAAGAGGCAGAGGCAGGCAGATCTCTGCGAGACTGAAGCTGGCCTGGTCTACATAGCAAGTTCCAGGCAGCTGGGACTACAGGGAGACCCTATCTAAAAAAGACTAAATAAATGAATAAAAGCATCATAAATTATCAGAGACTTTTGACTTTTAAAAAAATCTTTCTTTGCTACATTTCTAAACAACCTGAAAAAAATTAAAATTTCTGGGGGCTGGAGAGATGGCTCAGCAGTTAAGAGCTGTTCTTGCAGATGACCCGGGTTTGAGTCTCAGCACCCACATGGCAGCTAACAACCATCTATAACTCCAGTTCCAGGGGATCTGATGCCTTCTTCTGTCCTCCAATCTGAGGGCCCTGCATGACACGGGTGCACTTACCCATATGCAGGCATCACTCATACACATAACATTAAAATAATTAATTAATTAATTAAAATTTGTAAACTACGAGCCTAGCATGGTGGTAATACACACTTGTCATCTCAGCACTAAAGCAGGAGGCTAGCATGTTTGAGGCGAGCCTGGGCTACAAAGCAAGCCTCTATCTCAAGAAATTTACAAATATAGGTATATGAGCTTGTTACCAAACTAATTTGAAAGATTCTATATTCAGTCATCATCCCTTCTAATAGTCACTGACTTTAGAGAACCAAATACCACATACAGACACAACACACACACACACACACACACACACACACACACACACACAGCTGCTCATTCAAAGCCACTAGCGCACAGTCCTGGGAGGACAGCCCGAGACCCAAGGGAGACTTCTGATTCTGCTGAGTGGAATCCCCAAGTCTGTCGCAAGGGTAACATTATCCTGTCTCAATCAAAACAGACTTCTTGACAAGTCCTCTCTAAAGACCACTGTGCTATTCTGTTCAATCCAAATCCAACATTTAGGAAGGCCAGTTTGGGCCCAGGAATGTAGCTCAGTAGGTAGAGTACTTGACTAACATGCATGTAGGACTGGGTTCGGCTCCCAGCACCACATAAACAGGGTGTGACAGTGCTCCCTATAATCCAAGCATTCTTAGGAGGTAGAGTTGGGAGGATCAGAAGGTCAGCCTCAACTCTATATGGAGTTCAAGGCCAGCCTGGGCTACATGGGAACCTTTCTCAAAGGAGAAAAAAGGAAGAAAGGAAGGAAAGCAGAGGATGGAGGGATACAGAGAAGGGGGAGAGAGAGAGAGAGAGAGAGAGAGAGAGAGAGAGAGAGAAGACCAGGGTTTTCTAAAAGGCTTCATGAAAGAAGGGGAATTTAAGCAAAACCTTGCCCAAAGCTCCCAGTTTCTAAGGAGGGCATCCTCACATCTCAGGTCACATGCACTACCCAGTCTGTAGGCTACGCCTTTGCAACAGGGAGGCTTCACCGTGGCCAGGCCCTGACGGCTGAGCTGTACCTGGCTTTCTCCATGACTCCGGCCGCTCTCGGCTCTGAGGATAGACTTGGGCTTGCGGGACTTGAAGTTGCCCATGCTGGGTCTCAGCACACCGCCCACCAGCAGGGTCTGCTCTGCATGCTGCTGAGCTTCAAGAGAGGCTGGAGTGAGGTCCTCTATGCAAGCCCCCGCCTGTGGGTAGTTTTCTTTATTGTTTTCATCTCTGCAGGAAGAAAGACCCAATGATTTAGAATGCACCAAAACCCAGAAAAAACCTGTGCAGGAAAGAGCTGTCAAGTCACCATGGCGGTACTCACAGGGAGCTCGGGCACAGGCAAGTTCACAGGACCGAGAACTTAAGAACTTTGAAGTCATTCTTGCCTTTTCTTCTCTATGTTTTTTGTTTTGTTTTTTTCCAGACAGGGTCTCACTTATCCCAAGCTGGCCTCAAACTCACTGTGCACCAAGGATGGCCTTGAACTTCTGATCCTGTCTCACATCTCCTCCACCCCACACGTGCTGAGCCTGCAGGTGTACCCTCCCCCCATGCCTGGGTTATGCAGTCCTGGGGACGGAATCCAGGGCCTCATGAACACTAGGCAAGGACTTCAGCAACTGAGCTAGAGCCCTGTAAATTTCATTCTTCTTTTCTTCTTTCCCGTCCAATCTATGAATGATGCAGGCTCTGTGGTTGTAACTACATGCATGACGTGCTTCTAAGTCTTCACTGACCTGCAGGGTGGGTAGGGTGGGTACTGAGACCCCAGGTTTACAGACTAAGATTCTGAAGTAAAGAAAATAAGCCGCACGCCTAGCAGATGGACCAATTCACACATGCCTACAGTGATCAGGTAGGTCTCGGTTTCTTGGGCCCTATTTTGGTTCAAAGCATGATGCTTCCTGTTCATTGGCAAAGACAACCTGTAACATGATCTGCTGGAGAGGAGGCACATCATCCAGACAATATTTAAGACAAGTGATAAATATTTAAGACAAGTGATAAATTTTACCTAGTCAGGCCTTTGAGCAAAGCATTGAAGGCCCCTTAGGGCGGGGTCACTGAGCAGGCTGCCACGACTTTCCTGTACTCAGTGACCACATCTGGTGACACAGGCCTGCCATCCCCAGTTCTTTGGAAGCTGAGGCAGGAAGATGGAAAGCTTAAGGCCAGCCTGGGAAACTTAGTGAGACCCTGGGTCAAAATAAAAAGAAAAGAAGAGGGGGTTGTACGCATAGCTCAGGTGCAGGGTGCATGTCTTGCACAGGGCCTTGTAAGGTCCTAGGTTCAATTCCCACCACACACACACACACACACACACACACACACACACACACACACGCCCCGCTCAGCTCCAACACAGATGGCACTTGTATTGTTCATTCAGCAATCAAGTCCAACACACAGACACACAGGGTAGTGTTCTCACTATGAATCTCATTTTCTATATTGCTAACAATCCAGAAAACTCTCTGGCCATCACCAAATGAAGGTATGAATGGGGTTCTTCTCTTTACATGACCAACGTTGCCAACCTTAACTCTCTGACAACTCACTAACAGCAACTATTTCCCAGATTTTTTTGGGAGGGGGCTTTTTGAGACAGGGTCTCCCTGTAGCCACAGCTGGCCTGGAACTCGCTATATATACCAGGCTGGTCTCAGTCTTACAGAGATCTGCCTGCCTCTGACTTCCAAGCACTAGGATTAAAGGCGTGTGCCGCCACCCCCAGATTTCTAGGCATGTTTAATGTCTCACGTACGCCCACTAGAGCTTCCACCAGGTGGACTGGGCTGAGACCCCTCATTGCTCAGCCAAGTGGTAAGTCCAGGAAAGGATGGATTTCCATACCCATCACACAAGACACTGTATTACAAGGGAAGATTGAGTTCACTAAGCTTTCTGGGAAAAAAATGTAAATATCAATAGAGGTGGTCTGGAGCAAGGTGCAGGTACCTTCTAGGGCTGCTATCTGGGGTGAGACATGATCCTCCGGAACCTCCATTTGTCCTTCTCTATAAACTGCAGGAAAACATTAGTTTCCTATTTGGTCGTGGTTGCATGAACCCTTTCTGAGGAAACACAAACAAATGTCTACTCCCTCAGACAGGATTTCAGTAACAGATCAAAGTACAGTTCCACCAAAGCCCACTTGGAAATCCAGTGAGTTTCCTGGGCACGCTTAACACGATCATGAGTGACTCCCAAACCAGCCACACCACAGACAGTCTCACCCGGCATGGACGACAACCTCCTGTAACTACAAGGAGCCTGTCTTCAGTTGACCTTCCATTACCCTACAGCACCTCCCAAGGCCAAGATGCCATGTGCGGTTAGGGCTGGTTTGCGTACAGGTGGGAGCAGGTGGGAGGGACTGAGATCTCAGGTGAGGGTCTGAGGACCCTTCTCACCCCTTCTTCTCTGAGGGACCATCAACAGGCCTGAGCTTGAAGGTCTCTTGCAAGCAGTCAGAGCTTCTCTGATGAAGATGGTCATGTCTGCTATGCTGAGACAACAGCATTCTACATAAAACAGTTTATGTTAAATGGTAAAATGTACATAGATGTGCCTGGAACAAGGTCAATGTGGAAGGAATGGGTTCGCTGTGAAGATTTTGTCATGGTATCAGGAGCCCCTTGATGGTCAAGATACCTTGGAACATAGGCAGCAAGTAATTACGGGAGCACTGTGCCATTTAAGGGGCTTTAACGGAGAAGCTCCTGCACACGGCACTGTTCTGGGTGCGGGGGAAGGGGAATCTAAAAGGAGACAAGATGAGGGTTCCCTCAGGAGGTGAAAATTAGCAAAGGAGAGGAGAGGAGAGAAAAGAACTGGAAATCAGAAGAGCCACCAGAGCCAGATGGTCTGTCTCCCACAACTAGGAACCAAGAGTCCATCACACCTGAGACTGCAGCAGTCAGTCTGGTCTTCATGTAAAGAGACTGTATCTTCGTCACACCTGGGGAGAGAGGAAAAGAGCAGGTCAGACCCAACTGTCTTCTACAGTAGAAGCAACAATAATCTAGTCATGCCATTAGCATGGAGAAATACTGTGAACAATCCTCACTATTCTCTCAAAAGAAAAACCACAGACCAACCGGCTCTAATTTCTAGTATGTCTGCCAGGTAACAATACCAACGTGCTTGCCAAAGCTCAGAAGCTTGAAACTCAGAGCCAGATGTGACAACTGTGCAACTGCACTGCACAGCGGACATCATCTAAGCTAGAGAGATTTCACTAACACCTTGGTGCTTCCAACACAGGGACCTCAGGCATCCGGAAGAATTCATTAAAAAAGAGATCCCAGAAATCCCAGGGCCTACCTCTTAGCAGCTGCTCTACATCAGATTCTCAGTCACATGTCCCAAGCCAGCAACCACTGGTCTTGAATGTCCTTGATCTTTCTTTTCACAAAACTTGTGTATTACCCTTCTAAAAGTTTCCTCCATATTGAAAACCCTCCAGTATCTCACACTGCCTGGGGGAATCTGTAATGAAGCTTTTGTTCTCCACAGTGGAGGAGGGAGTTTGTTTCCTATTCCCAGTCACCCTGCCTCACCCCAGCCTGGAACACTTTCTACCCACCCTTCACTGTCCAAACCAGGTGGCACCAGCTTTGTCCTGGAACCGGCCAAGCTGTGGCCACATTCACACCCATTACTGCATTAACCTTAGTACAAATGCCTACTTACGCCTGTGACTGTGTTAATCTTAAGGCATGAATGCTTGCTCTCCATCCTGATGTTTTCGTGTCTTTTGAACCTCTGAGAGCCTTTGAATGACTCCCTTATTCTATTATAAACTCTGCTTATGAAATAACTGATTCCTTCTTCTAGAGACTGCCACAACACCGAGCAGAGTACCCCTTCACAGATGACACTAACAACACTTCAAAGATGAACTCTGCTCCATCAGAAAAATAACCATCGAAACCGCAAACATTTATTAAGCCTTTCCTGCACCCTGCATACTCAACTTGGCATTTGTGATGGTGAATAATGACTGCCACCAAGACAGGATGCAGAATCATACAGGAGACACATTTTTGGCTGTGTATGAGGGGCTTTCTAGAGTATGTTAATAGAGGTGGGAAGACCCACCCTAACTGTGGGTGGCCTCCTTCTCTGAGCTGGAGACCTGGATGAATAAAAAGAAGGCAGGCTGAGCACCAACACTGACCTCTCTCTGCTTGGTGCCTACGGATGCACTGTGACCCAGCTGCCTCAAGCTCCTGTCACCACCCTTCATCTGCCCTGAGAAACCCTCAGACTGGGAACAGAGTGGACCACGCATCCCATAAGTGTTTTATCATGTATTTTTCTTGGCTTTCTTTGTTTTGTGTTTCTGTTTGTTTATTTGAAATAGGGTCTCACTATGTGGCACTGGCTGGCCTGGAAATTACAGAGATGCACCTCGGCCTCCAGAGTGCTGGGATTCCAAGCGAATGCCACCATGCTCTCCCTATTTGTCAGGTGTTTTGTCAGAGCGATGAGAAGAGTAAAAACACTGGACCTGTGCTTCTGACATTTTCTGGTTTTGTTGTTTTGTTTTAATATCCAGCCCACTCAGCACAAATACTTTGGCAAGCGGATGACAACGTCAACTTCCCATAAAGCTATTGTGTATCCCAATTCTATCCTCTTTTTTTAAGAAAAATATTTTATTATTTTATGTGTATGAATGTATTGCCTACATGTATGTAAGTGCACCTGTGTTGTGCAAAGCCCACAGAGGTCAGAAGAAGATGCACTGGCTTCCCCTGGAACTGGAGTTACAGATGGTTGTTAGCCACAATTGTGCGTGCTAGGAATCAAACCCAGGTCCTCTGCAAGAGCAACAAATGCTCTTATGACTGAGATAGCTCTCTAACCTCTCCGTACTGTTTTTGATTCAGACAGGCATCTGTAATCAGAGTAACATTACTTCTAAAGGCTATAAAATTTTAGAAAGACTTCAATTCTGAGAAATTCAGTGTAATCAGTAGGCAAAAATAAAACAAATACACATTTACAAATATAATACAGTGCTTCTGCTCCATTTAATAACTTAACACATTTAAATATCCGTCCCCGGAAACACTGTGTAATTAGCCCACAAATGAGCTGATGAACGTTCCCATTCCTTACAACCTCTTTAAATTATGGCTTTTGTAATGCACTGCACAAAGGCTACCTACAGACTTGAACCTTCTTTATCTAACAGAAAATTTTGTCCCCTCTGGCACTAAAATAAAATCAGACTAGTTAACAAAATGTTCCTTTTAGCTGAATAAACTTCCTTACTCTCTTACATTTCTGAGCACCAACAACCCACTTTGTCCATCTCAAGGAAAACTGCAATTAAATTTCCAAGTTTTTCATTCTACTCTGTCAGCAGTATTCACCTAACAGATCATGTGGGCTCTGCAATATTAATAAGAATGTTTTCCAATGGTAAAGTATAAAAAGCCACAAAAAATAGAAACCTAGAATTCTTACTTCTAAGGACTAGGGTTCAACCCAGTGTCCAAATGTGGAACTCAACAACACTAATTGGGGATTTGGCAGAAACTTGTCTTTTCACTCTTTGATTTATTAATTTCCCCCCTCAAAGTCTGATATATTGAGAGAGGAAACTTAGCACTAAGAACAGAGGAAGGGACCAAATTAGTGGATCCAAAGTTAATATCTCCTGACAACGCCAGGTGTCACTCAAGAAAACACATGTTCAAGATCCCAGGTCCAGCAATGGAAACAGAAGTTCTAGCTGGCCTTCAAAGTCTATACCAGCTCTTGCACTGAGTAGAGTTTTCAGTTGCTTTGATAAGGACCATTCCCATTAAATCAGCATTTCCTTTCTGTCCTTGCCCAGGAGGACCCTGTAAATGTACAGTACTGTCCCAGTTACAGAACTGGATCCTGCAGTGGGAACCCAAGTGTATAGCTCTCCATTTCTGGAAGACCATCAGCTCAGACCGAATGACCTGGGCATGGCTAACATTATTGCACCACATAGGAATTTAAAGACCAATCCCCTTTGTGATCTCCCTCTTAGATACTCAGAACTGGAAAATATTATGTTAGGTGAGGTAATCCAGGCTCAGAAAAACAACTAGTGCATGTTTTCTCTTATATACGGACCCTGGCTTCTAATTTAGGTGGGAGTGAGGGTAGAGATCCAGAAACTAGAGAGAAGGCCACACGAGGAAGCAAGAGGCTTGAAGTTGTGGAAGTGAAATGGCATACATATGGAAGTGGGAAGAACACGGAGGAGGGGGATGGGGACAGAAGGAAACACCCTGGGAGGCAGACGGCAGATGAGGGGAGGGGTCAAGAAGGACCAGACCAAGGATGTATGAAAATGCTGAAAGGAGGTCTGTTACTTCAGATGCTAATTAAAAATAAGCTGCTCACAGTAGTGATGTGCTCAAAAATACCCTCTTGGAAGCATGGTGTTTTGTGCAAACATTTGTAAGCAACTATGACCTCAATGAAAAGATATTTCACAAACCTTACAAATAACTGAGCATGCCCTAAGGCAGTGTTTTTCAGAGTGTGCACTGTCACCTGCCAGTGCGTCTCCACAGGGTAGCAGGGCACCAACATTTGGTTGGAAGTATGTTTAGAAAATGTCAGTGTAGAAAGGGTTAATTGCTGCTTCATGGAACTCATCGAAATCGTGTATGTGTTTGAGTGTGTGTGTATGTGTGTGTGCATGTACGTATATGCACACTGAACTGTAATAATGTCTTTCTTACGGTTGTTCATAGTAAAAAGGAAACAGTGAAAGATGCTTCCAGTAAGTGCGTCCCTTCACAGGCCTCGGGGTCCTAGTCAGTCCTTCACTGACAACGGGCTGCCATCACTTCTTGTGAAATGCTCTGGGCTGTGTCTCCCCCCGCCCCACACTTGACTTTGCTCTGTCATCCCTATCATCCACAAAAGAAAAAAGAAAGAAAAGAAAAAGACGCACACAGTTCACAGTCCACCCACCCCAGCCACATCTTCTCAGGACAGCACGACAGTGAGGAAGGAATTACCTCTCAAGGGGGCCAAGTTATTGTCCAAGAGTTCAAGGCTGAATGCAGGGGAGCCTGGCTTGTGTCTGCTCCACCCCAGCAAGCCCACAAGTGGGAGCCACACGACCTCTTCAGTCTACACTCCCAGAGGCTCCCAAGAGCGGGGCCACCACTGTTCTTAGAATAATGAGAGTGTGAAATTCTCTTTTCTGGTTAAATAGGAAGATAGAAAGCTGTTGCGCTTGCAAGGGACTTCCCTCTCCCGCACAGTCTCATACCCCTGAAGGCAAAGTCAACCTCCAAGAGGCGTCCCCAGAGCACAGCCCCAGGACCATCTGTGTCACTGCTTCCTAGAGTCCCTGATTAAAATGGGGGGGTTCCAGCTTTGCCCTTGTCTCAGCCCCATACGACTCTCTTATGATGAAATGCACACTTCTGTGTATTTCGGGGAGATTCGGTTTCGTTTTTTGAGACCTGCGTCATGTAGCCCAGGTTAGCCTCCAACTTGTTACATAGTCAAAGATGACCTTGAAATTCCAATCCTCCAGCCTTTACCTCCCAAATTCCCAAGTGCTGGGGATTACAGACATGCACCACCACACCCAGATGAATATGCTTCTTGGTATCAAACCCACTGGTTCACGGGAGCTAAGCAAGCACTCTACCAACTACCACAACCCCAGTCCTATAATGTGAACTTTTAAACAACATTACCCAGCCACTTAGCTAGTAAGCTTCTAAAATAGTTTCCCCTAATGATTTCTAAAACCCAGGCCAGCTATGGGATGATTCCAATCTAATCACTCATCCTTAGGCTCGCACTTAGCCTGAGAATCGATATTCTTCACAAGCTCCAATCCCCTTCCCAGGTAGTGGTGATGAGTTCATTTTGTAAACCAATGCTTAGTGGCTAACTAGCCAGAACTTTTGCAAGCTAGGCATCATTCCAAATAGGGCAACATGGTAAGGGACTGAAAGAAAGAAAAAAAACTTCTTCAAAAGATGCTGTTAATCCAGGAGAAAAGGCTAAGGCCATTCTGATGTTGGAAGAAATCTCTGTAGAAAACCAAGTTAAAGTCATCCAGAGCTGCATGGGTAACACAAGGCCTGGAAAAAGGCAAGAAGAGAACACTTTGTCCTTGAGCCCCTCACAGTCCTACTTTCCTTTGATTTTTTAAGACCTCCAGGTTGAGGGGCTGAGGTGATGACTCAGTCACACAGTGCATAACGCTTAAATATGAGGACCTGAATTTGGGTCCCCAGCAACTACTTTAACAGAGTGGAGTTGTGGTAAACACCTGTAACCATGGGACTAGGGGTGGATGGAGAGAGAGGGATTCCCCAGAGTGCACTGTCCAATCTGACTAGCCAATCAGCAAGCTCCAAGCTTAATGAGTAACACATAGAGACAGGATGCTGACCTCTGGCCTCCACAGGTACCTTTACACACACACACACACACACAAAGACCCACGATTGGCCAAGTAGCACTCCTTCAGATGAGACTATCTGATAAAACAATTCACATTGAAATATTAATGACGACTTAGACCTACCTCCCAGGTAGGTTGTAATCCAAAGCAAAGCATCTCCAGGTAGAATTTCAGTTGTGTGAGGAGGAGGATAGGAAGTGCGTGGGCACAGGAGGAAGAGGAGTTTTGCTTCCCTGGGAAGCCAAGACTATCTGATAAAACAATTCACATTGAAATATTAATGACGATTTAGACCTACCTCCCAGGGGCACAGAGTTTTTAATTTCCAATTTAATAAGGTTCATGACCAGAGGTTGTAATCCAAAGCAAAGCATCTCCAGGTAGAATTTCAGTCGTGTGAGGAGGAGGCTAGGAAGTGCGTGGGCACAGGAGGAAGAGGAGTTTTGCTTCCCTGGGAAGCCTAAGGAGAAAAGAGCTCCTCAGGCAGACAAACACTTTGAGAGCACCTGCTATATCTGTGTCTCAGGAGAGTACCCTCCATTCCTGCTGGCTAAGGAACTGTGCCCACACATCCAAGAACAGGTTTACATTTTTGAGGGGAGGAGAAAAGTAATGTTCTATTTGATAATGCCTGTTCTGAAATGCCCCTCATCTGTGCTGTGTCACACCTATGAAGCTTTTGGTATGTTTTAAGTTACTAAGATTCTTTTATTAACCAGATGGCTTCCCAATTACCACTCAGAGCCTTTTAAAAGAAACTGCTGTCACTTCTGTCAAAGTAACAACGTGATCTTATGCAATCAGAACTCTTTGGGGAGTGTCCAGGGACAAGACACCACATTCTCCCCAGCATTTAATGGTAACACTCTCACCAAAAAAAAATTAAAAAGATGTGAAATCAGGAGCTGTGTCTCCATTTTGAAGCTGTTGGGCCCGTGTCTGGGGCTGGCTCTGGGGATTCAGCCACAAAGGGCTCCAGAGAGCCAGGAGGAAAAAGGATGTGGTGCCTGGAAACCCAGCAAGGGGAAGGAGGTACGGACCACCTGAACCACGAAGTCCAGACCTTGTCTTTGGTCACAAACACATCTCTCCTCTTCGTTCAGCCTTTTACTAAAGGAAAGTGGCATAGACTGTCATCACCATGATGCAGTCCCAGTGGCAGGTCTTGAAGCATCCTCTTACGTCAGTCTGGTCCTCCTTTTAAAGTGACTCTACCTAAGTGAGCTCAAGGCCAGATACTAATAGAGGATCAATCCAAACAAACAAACAAAAGCATGTAGGAAAGAGGACCCCAGCTCTGCAGACCCTAACCCCTCTCTCCAAGTCATTGTAACAGAGGTGAGAACTAAATTAACCCAGATGGTATGTTTATTCCTTATTTAGAACTTCAGCAAACAGCTCCCAAGTTACTGGGGGTTTCTGTATCAAACCCAACATCCTTTAATACAGTAGTTAAGTATACAACTTTGCACACACCTATTTCCTGCAAAGCTTTTCCCGAGTGACTTTTACCAAAAAGTCCAAGGTAAACATGAAATCTGCCTTCCTTAAGATGGCTAGATGAAATACATATAGTTTGTACATGCAGGTATATATAAAAATAGCACCTGGAAAACATGCTATTGTTAATTTCTGATATAGATGGTATAATATTAGGAAAAATTAAGAAGGGATGACAAACAGAATAAAAACAATGCGCTATAAATATCCAATAAAAAAATCCTGAGCCTGCAGGCCTTGACTATAACTCTTCCTGGCTCCACTTTCAAATGGTGTTAGTTACCTAATCAACAGCTTCAGCCCACAGGACCAGTGACTCGTTCCTCTACAGTCCCATCCTTGAGGTCAGAAAAGAAAGAAGAAAAAAAAAATGACAAAAAGCATCCTGAAAAGTTTGCTCCACCGTGCCTTAAAAAAATCTGTACATACGGAGAGTGAGGGTAAGTTTAGCCTATTTATACCCGCCGAATTAACCTCCAGTCTTCACATCCATCTATTTGTGGCAAATGTATACAGCGTGCACGCCATGGAAACTGACACTCGTGTTGGCAAAATAAAACCAAGCTCCCTTTTTGACATGTCACATAGATTTAAAAAAAAACCCTGGGCTCCAAGATCGCGTGTTTCGGAGCTCTGAGCCTCCGCAGCAGCCGGCTGGTCTTAATTCCCCCCACAGCCCCCGCAGCTGCTAAAACACGGACTACAACCTGGGAAGGTTTGGGGGGGCGGTTCTCAGCCTTGCAGCACAGGATGCAGGAGACAATGCATGCCAGGAGAGGGGCTGGGGACGGCGGGTACCTTCACCGCGACGCGGGCTTCCGCAGGAAGGCATGCAAGTCCAAGGCAGGGGCAGAAGCACTTACTCGGTTACAGCGGCGCCGCCGAAGGAATTATCCTGAAGGCTGAAACAGAAACAAGAAAACATGAGCCAAGCGCGGCCGGGCGGCCGGCTCCCGGGCTGCTGTCGCGGACTCAGAGCGCGCGCGCGAACATGGCATTGCCAGGCGCGGCTCGGGCTGGCCCGGCTCGCGGCTCTACCTTGGGCCGCCGTCTGCACATGCTCGCGCGACACCCCCGGCGGGGGCCCGGCCGCGGCGGCGGACCACAAAGCCCAGCAGCCCGCGAGGCTGCGGGGA
>NW_008345269.1:467185-478771 GCF_000622305.1 Nannospalax galili
GGAGGCGGCCGCGAGCACCTGGAGAGGCCCCGCGCCGCGCGCTGCTGGAGCTCTGTGCGCGCGCCGGCCTCCCGGGTGAGCGGACCCCCGCGCAGCCCCTCGCCGAGGACGCGGCGCCCCCGAGATGCCGCGCCGCCTCCCCGGTCTCCACCCCACCCCCTGGGGATGCGGGCTGGCAAAGATTCAGCCGTCGCCCCGAAGCCTGGAGGGGTGCAGAAGGGGAACGGGCGATCGCCGCCGAATTCTGTTTCCTTTGCACTGGGCTGGGGTTTTGTTGTTGTTGCCTGGGAGCAGCGACAGTCTCCCACGGAGGGCGGGCTGGGTACCCTGTCTGCCTGCGCCCTCGACATTTCAGTCTGCGAGGGGAGGCGCCGGCTCCGACACGCAGGGCCGCTGGGACTATTTCCACGCCGTTAGCTGGTGCCTAGGACACCGTGCGGGGCCGGCCCTTGGAGGCCCGAGCAGCTCGCCTGCGCCCCGCTTCCCAGCACCTCACAAAGGACGGAGTGAGGGACTCGCACACTGTCCCCTGGGATGGAGGGCGGGGGGGGGGGGGCCTTTCCTGGGGACGTCGGTCCCGCCCGCTTCCCATTGTTCTTCTCTCCTGCCTTGTTGACCATGATATGGAAAAAACAGGCTTCTGTGAAAGACAAGTCTGAATTCTGAAATGAGATTTCAGGGAGCTGACACGGTGGCTGTTTGTCCTCTGTCAACCAAACTAACAACAAACCTCGTTTTTTTAAAAAAAATTCTTAGAATAATTTTCAGATGCAGCATTGGAAAGCAGAGGGAGAAGCATGGCCTTGCAGCGTCTCACTGAGTCATAGTTTAACAAGTCCACCCTAGGCTTAGTTAAGACTCCAGGACAGACTTGTGTTGACTTTGCTATCGGGTAGCTCCAATCTCCCAAAAGCTGCCTCCTAACTTACACATTTTCCTCCGTCTACATGAAAAGATAACCTCGGTAACTGCCGTTTATTACATTGTAAGACAAGACATGAGCGAATTTTGCATCTAACCAAACTAACATTCTTTCTAAAGGCCTGTAAATAAATATACTCTTATGAGCCTCAAAATGGCCTTGGAGCCAACTTGGCCCTCTTAAAATTTCCCTCCTTAATCTCTGACATGTGCTTATTTGTGTGAAAGTCTTCTTTTTAACTTTTACAAGTTGTACTTGGGGGGGGGATAATAAATTTTTGAGTTTTTAAAAGATTTCACTGAAGCTCTTTACAATTTTACTTTCTTCCCTCCAAATATTTCTAGATCAGCTGAATAAAAGCCTGACATGGTCTTAGATTTTAATTCTATGGATTAGGTAAGTTTAGAAGTATTAATCACTTGCATGTTCAAATATATTTTACAAGCCAGGTGTGGTGGTGCACATCTTTAATCTCAGCACCCAGAGGCAGAAGCAAGGGGATCTCTATGAGTTCAAAGCCAGCCAGGACTGTACAGGGAGTTCCAGGCCAGCCAGAGTTACATGATAAAGCCCTGTCCTAAAATAAATATATTTTACATGTGTTCTTAATCTACCTGTTGGCTCATAAAACCAGGCTGGAGCAAGACAAACACTTCACTCTACTGATGACAACTTGAGGTCCGTTCTCCCTGTCTTTTGAGGCTGATCGCAGTGAGTCCTTGGTACCACAGAGGTGAAGACGCACTGTCCTCAAAGCCCTTTCACCCCTGCACTGAGGTGGCTCTGAGGGCTCCAGGGTAGAGAAAGTCCCTATTTTTCTTATGTAAACATCTCCAAGGATTCATTTGGGAAGGAAGAGAACAGTGCTTTCATCTTAGAAACAGGATTTAAACAGATACACAAAACAGGACCCATTGAAAAGTAAACTGCACAACAGATGTACTCAGTATGCCGGTAGGTGGATGCTCAGCACCCCCAGGCGCAAAAGCCCCCAAATAGGCTGCAGTGGTACTCACACACAAAACGGTTGGTCGGTGCCTCAGATTATGACTGAAAGCTAAGGATGCCCCAGTAGGAAAGCCTGCCATTTAGCAGCGTGCAAGAAGCCACTTCAGATTTTACCTTTACCAATTCTTACATTTGTTTTTATCTTACATCAGGTATTTGTTTTTGTAAGTGATCTTTCAAGTGGCTTTTTAACATGAGATTCCCTCTTCACCTCAGACCAGCATAGCACTGACAACCGTCGTACAGCATAAGATCTTTGTGGAGGCCCTGGCCATCTAACCAGCCATTTGGGGACCATTCAAAAGAAGAAGGAAGACTAGCTCTGGAAGGTGGAAACTCTAGTACAGTATTTCCCAGGGTAGCAGTAGGCGTCTAAGTCTTCTACATGGTTTTATGTTACATGGTCAAAAATAAGTTTTTGAAAGAAGGCAAATCATAAATTCACAAAGGTGGCAAAGATGTGAACCCATTGAAAACAAAATAACAAACAACAGATGCAAGTATTTTCAACCAGTGTTTCTCGTGTTCATTAAAACTGACCTAATACTTTGGTTAAATATACCAATAACATCAAGCCTAATAAAGGACTCTGGGAAAACACTGCCTTAATTTGTTTAGTGAATGAATGAATGAATGAACGAACGAACAAACGGATTATGGCACGCATAACACTGTGCCAGGAGCAGTCCCTGTTATTGTAAAGCCTTCCATATAAATGTGCATAGAATGTACAGGTATATAATGTATAACTCAATAGACAGAATAAGGGAAAACAAAGATGACTGATTTGAATATGATTCACCTACATGTTAAAGTTTCAACTCTTGGATTGGAGAGACGGCTTAGTGGTTAAGAGTGCTCACTGGTTTGGTTCCCAGGATCCACATCAGGCAGCTCACAACCGCCTGTAACTCCACATACATCACACACATGTGGTACACATAAACTCATGCAAGTACACATATCTATAAATATAAATAATCTTTAAAGTTTTAATTTAAAACTGTTTTTGTTTTTTGTCTTTTTTGAGACAGGGTCTCCCTGTAGCCCCAGCTGTCCTGGAACTCACTATGTAGACCAGGCTGGCCTCGAACTCACAGAGATCCACCTGCCTCTGCCTCCCGAGTGCTGGGATTAAAGGCATGTGCCACCACGCCTGGCAAAACTGTTTTCTATCAATGTTCTTAAAATGAACATCTGAATTTCATACTCAATATCAATAGTTTCTTAATTAAAATCTTTTCATTCAATACACTGACTTTACTTTCTACAAAATGTAAAGTTACATTTGTGCACAAGAAAAGAAATTTCTCAAGTCACTAGTTCAAATTCAAGCCCAACCACTTACCACTGGTTTTAGCTTAAAAACCACATTATGAGTTGCATTCCTCATCTGCAGATAGAGATTACAATCTATCTCATGGGTTCTTACGAAGATTAAATGACATTCTTAGAACAAAAAAAAAAACAGTTGACAAATGCTAATTTTATCATCATCGTCATTGTTCCAATAAGCAATGTATAATCATCATTGTTACAATAAGCAGTGTATAAACATGAAGTTTGGAAGAGGAACAAAACCACTGTGTTTGGCACCAGCTTAACAAATGGCAATTGTCTTTCTACTTCTTGGGTACCACATGCTCATAGAGCTTTCAAACTTTTTTGGAGACCCATAAAATTTTAAATTTTGCTTGGAATGAACAGGTTGTTCTGGGTGAGCTCCGTGGAAAACGGTTGTATGCTCACTTTATGAATCCTCAATGCAAAATACTTTCACATCCCTGGAGGAGCAGACAATTCTGAGAAATCACTTTCTGCAAGGTGCTGGGGCACTGGGCCAGAATCTTCACAATGGCAGGAAGTCAACAGAGGTCTGGTCTATTGGCCTGGACATGGTGACTTGAAGCTTCCTGCCAGTCCTCCTGGGAATAGCCAGTCCTCCCAGTGTGTGAAAAAGGATTCTTGCCTGCCTAAAAAGATAATTTTCTGGCCGGGTGTGGTGGCGCACACCTTTAGTCCCAGCACTGGGGAGGCAGAGGCAGGTGGATCTCTGTGAGTTCAAAGCCAGCCTGGTCTACATAGTGAGTTCCAGGACACCTGGGGCTACAGGGAGACCCTGTCTCAAAAAGACTAAAAAAAAAAAAAAAACATAATTCTCCATTAAAAAGAAATTAAGTCTCTCCCCTTAACTCTCTATCCTTTAATCCTTTCCTTTGCCACCTCTCATCCTCGACACAATAGCAAAAAGGGCCTCGTTATCAGAGTGGTTATTGTCTGAGTTATTGAAGAGTCAACATAGGCTGGCAAAGGTCTGTTTATGGCTTCGGTTTCCCCCACTCAATCTCCCCTCTCTAACGCACCTGTACACCCAGCCCACCCTTGTCTCACACTCTTTTTCCCTCCTCTATCTGACCATAAGATGTAGGTACAGTGTGAATGAAGAGGCAACTGAAATGTCAGTTCTTGCAGAGATTCGGATTTCATGAAACCAATGGACGCAGCATTGGAGAGCACCTGATGTCACATTTAAAACCAGTGGCAGGGAAGGATGCGGTACCCGTAACCAAGGAGTGAGGGGTGGCATCAAACACAAGCAAGTAAATTTTGTGTTATTTTGGTTTGTTGGTTTGTTTGAGACAGGCCTAGAACTCAGTTATGTAGACCAGGCTGTCCCCAATCTCAGAGATCTCCCTGCCTCTACCTCCGGAGTGCTGGGATTAAAGAGGTGAGCCACCAGCATGCCTTTAATCCCAGCACTTGGGAGGGAGAGGCAGGCAGAACTCTGTGAGTTCAAGACCAGCCTGGTCTACATAGTGAGTTCCAGGCCAGCTGAGGCTACATGGAGACCCTGTTTCAAAAAGACTCCCACCCCCAAAAAAGATTATACAGGGTGGCCAAAATAGCCTATTTTTTTTTTATTTGGGGATGAATATGTATGAGAACAAATTACAAAACAAATATAAATGGCTAGTGATAAAATGTAAAAATCTATATTACTAATAAATCTAGCATAGCAATAGTCAATAACTTTCTTCTTTACTATTTTGGTAACATTAAAAAATGAAATATTTTAAAATACACAGAAAACTATAGAGCATAATAGCATCAATGTACTACTACCTTGTACAAGTATTTTATTAATTTTCATTATGCACTGGTTCAGATAAAAAGAACAAGTGCTCTCAAATACCATTGGTAAAACAGTACATTGGATGGGGCTGGAGAGATGGCTCAGTGGTTAAAAACATCAGCAGTTTTTGTAGTGGACCTGGGCTCAGTTCCCAGCACCCACATGGCAGCTAACAACTATCCATAACTCCAGTTCCAGGGAATCTGACACCATCTTCTGACATCTGCAGGTATTGCATGACACAGCTGAATTTACATACATGCAGGCAATACACTCATATACATTAAAAAAAATACATTGGGAAATTCTATTTGATAATTTGACCATATTCACTAAGTCAAAAATTGCCAATTATCAATTAGTAATATTAGAAGTGAACTTATAAATATGATAAATCACTGGGCATAGTGGCACACACCTTTAATCCTAGCACTCAGGAGGCAGAGGCAGGTGGATCTCTGAGTTCAAGGCCAGCCTGGTCTACATAGTGAGTTCCAGGCCAGATAGGGCTACAGGGAGACCCTGTCTCAAAACAAAACAAACAAAAAAAACAAAACAAAATAAAATAACCCTTTTAATTGGGAGTTTGGTGCCCATCTCTTTTTCAGTCTTTTGGCGGTAGGGTATCTCTGTCACCCCACCTGGCCTCAAACTCCTTCTGCTGGGATTAACAGCATGTGCCACCAAGCCTTGCTTACTGCCTACCACCTCTTAATGTGTTAAGTCGACTTGTTGGAATTAATTCAAAAGCAATTAAAGATGTGTGACTAAAAAAAAAAAAAAAAGATGTGAGCCACCATACCCAGTCAATGTATAATTATCATGCAGTGGGTATCACATGTAAGGCAGAAGTTATCACACTGAGCTTTTAAAGTATCTTCAGGGGTCCAGCAAAATGGTTTAGTGCACTAACCTGATGACCTGAGTTTGATCTTTGAGACCCTCATGGTAGGAGAGAACCAGCTCCTGCAGGTCATTTTATGACCTCCACACAGGTACTAATAAATAATTTCAGGAAGTTGTAACTCCTCTCAGAAAAGATTTAATCTATTGTTTCTAAGAATTAAGTTACTATTCCAATGATGTCTAGAATGTAAACTAAGAATCTCAGTATAACCCCATCAGGCTATACCTACTGTGCGCTAGGGATGGCTGAACTTGCCTTCAACCACTCGGGGCCTCCTTGCTCCGAACAGGCAATCTTGATTCCACCTTAGGACCTCCAAGAGTATCATTCTTTTGCTGAGAAGACTTGCTGGAAAATGTTCAACTGGGCTTTTTCCTGACACCCTTCCGAACTTAGAATCTCCTGTCACTCATTTCCCCTTTATTTTCTTCATAGATTCTGCAACTATTTTATGTTTATTATGTTTTCATCCACCTAATATCTAATTGCTGTCTCCAATACTGTAGTGCCCGCCTGTAGCTAAGGGAGACAACCAGCTATTGTTCTAACATGATGGATACATTTATTTTCTCCCTCATCTAGAAGCCTTTGAGAGGGAACTGACACTGATTCTAACCACTCCAACAGCTATCAAAATACCTGAAAGCAAATCCTGAATCCATCACCCTATAGGAGTCCAGCCTTGGAAGACAAAAGAAAAATGAGGAGGAACCCAGTAGATGGATGCTTTTAAAAGCTCTCATCAAGAAATTCCAAAGGACTCTCATATTATTTGAAAATTGCCCTGTTCTGACTTTTCTAGTTACCCGTCTAGAACTTGTAATGCTAATTACTCTTGCCTTCTTCACATCTCCTAGTCATAATTCAAGGACTTTCTTTTCCCCCTAGAGATGAGAGTTATGCAATTTGGAAGTCTTTTAGATAGACCCACTGAAGGGGTACTCCAATTGCCTCACCCTGCGTCCCTGTTCAGTATGGAAGAAGCCAGAGCAGTCTGCGTTCAGATTCCCTATTGGTAATTTGGGTAACCCCTTCAGAGGATGGTGTGATAAGAATAGGAGGTGGGAATTGGCTAGGCAGTTAGGGTAAAAAGACCCCAAAGAAAAGTAGCCCGTTTCTTGGCTAAAAATCACAATGTCCTTGGGCCTCTTAGCAACCTACTCCATTCCAAAGGCCAAAAATGTCAAAAATATTTGGGAGCTTTTATCTAATCCTTCAAAGATTTCAGGGTTACCTCTTCAGAGAGGGAAATGTTAGAGTAGCCAAAAGCCTCATAAGAAAAAAAGAAGAAAGAGTACATGAAGTCATCAGAAAAAAGTGATGGGGAGACATGGGAGGTGTTGGAAGGGAGGAAGTGGGCATGGATTTGATCAAAACACCTTATATGCATGTATGAAATTCTCAATGAATTATTTATTTAAAAATATTAATTGCTTCCCCCCAATAGGAACAAAGACCCTTGGTTCTTATTCACTACTGTATCTTAAGGGTGAAAATTAATATCTGTCTCTAGCTACCCAATAAATATTTGTGGAATGAAATCAATGAGTGGATATTTACTTTCACTTTTCAACATGCATTCAATCTGTCCTTTATTTTCTTTTGCATATTTAGTGTGAAGTTCTAGCTCTTACTTTAAGAGAGTCATTTTAGATAAAACTTTCTAAGACAAGTTATATTTAGGCAATGAGGCTCTCCTCTACCAGACAGTACTCCTCTCTCCACTTTTCAGGGACAACAAACAGATTTCATGCTGTTCTGACAACCTAGTAGGTGGTGCTGGCTGTTGGAAACACAGGCGTGGTCCCAATCCAGCCAGCAGAGTATAGAGGTTGGTTCCTCAGTAATGTTTGGTAGGGGAACAGGATTCAGGGTTGGAGGTGGCCACCTAGAACCCATGAAAATAAAGACTGTTTTAGAAAAAAAAAAAAAAATCACCCTTCACTTCAGCCCTTACTTTGAGTAAACATTCAGATAACCTAACACATCCTTGCTACTGAGGTGACTCTGTAGGTTCTGTAGTTACCTGGTGGAATTCTCTCTCTTAACATCCAGATTTCCAAGACAACCTCCAACTGATGTTTAAAACCTTCAGAGGCAGAAATCCAGACTCCACAGAGCTCCTTCATGTCGCCTCCAGCTCTCAGGGAGAGCATAGGGCTTGCGTCTTCTGCTGGTAGTTTCAGGACTAATCTCCTCTGTCTTCTGTACCTCCACGTATTTCTAGTTCTTTCTCCAGATTCCCATAGGGCATGCTCAGACTCTCTTCCATATCTTTTGCAGCGGCGAATAGTGTGGCAACATCCCCAGGCTCGGCAGCCCCTTCCCTACACAAGTCACTCAGGGTGTGGTCTGCTCACAAAGAGTGAAATGAGTCTTGTGCACCCTTGGTCTTGACATTTCCCTCTTTCCTGTGGCCCAGGATGCGGGGGGCTTCCCTGTGATGTCACACCTCCAGCTCTAAGTACTGCCGCCAAATAGGATCCAGAGCAGCACCTGGACATTCCAGGAGAGCAGCTGCTTTCTCAAGCTTGCAGGCTTGGCATATTTTCCAGGAAGCTCTGTGTTCTTTGATCTGATAGTTCATACCTGCAAAGCCAACCTTTTCAGATCTTTAGTGATATATGCTGCTATCTTGTCGATACACGTTTTAGCAAAAATTACATTATTTGTCCCTTTCAGTTTCATAAAAGTGAGAATCTTGTGGTTATAACCCCCCAAACGTGGCACATAATAAATACAGCTTTATTCAATTCATGATTTCTGGCTTGTATAAATTAGGGGAAACGATTACATATTCATTTATTATATGAAAATTTAGACCATTTGAAATTATTTTCCTGATGTTTAGGTTGTGAGCCTGAGCCTTTCACAGCTAAGCCATCTTTCCAGCCCTGAAATTATTTCCATTAGAGGTAATGAGTATAAAGAGAAAATACGAGCTTAGACCTAATATTTGAGGTGCACCCAGGGTTACCAGGTGGCAGCAGGGAGCAGGGAGTGAGGAAAAGTAGGCGTGACCTTTCTATCCCCTTCATCTACCATCTTCCCAGAGACGTGGGATAGCACAGTCCAACACAGATGGAGATTTAATGAACAACCCAGTAGAAGGAGGATAGCATCACCGTCCCTTGGGCGACCTAAGTCAGGTCACACTCAAGACTAGATTATGGAGCGTCATCTTCACCAGCTAAGGAGGAGGACTGGTACTTTCTCCCCCACGTTCCCCCAGACCTCCAAAGAGAAGTCTGTAAAGTCGTCTTTCTCCACCTACAGTTACATTTAACCAGTCCCCTATTTTTAAATCTTTTTGTTACATGCGCTCTCTGAGCTCTGGCCCAGGTAAGTCTGCCCACGTTTCTGCCATTAATTTCCTTATGTAAATTCAACATGGTATTCTGTGAATCTCTTTAAAATTCCCAAGTCATGGATATTTTTCTCTATTGTTTTAATGTCCTATAACAATCACTTAATTTTGTTCAGATTTTGAGGGTTATGAATCCCAGGAGAGAGCAGTGTGGGGCAGATGGGACAAAAGTGACTGGAGGACCACTTCCAAAGGGACTTCATCACACAGCAAACCGCTTGATCTCTCTCTCTCTCTCTCTCTCTCTGAGAGAGAGAGAGAAATAGACTTCATTCCTCAGAGCCTCTCCATGTGGTTCCAATGTCTCATAGCACACCGATTTTTGGGCAACACTGTCTCCTTAACAACTTCCAAGAGATTAAAACAGAAGCTGTCAGTCAGCTTTTAAAGACTGGCCTAGACTGGTCTAGACTGGCCCAGACTGGCCTAGCATCATGTCTGCCTATTCTATGGGTCAAAACACATGCAAATCAGCCCAGGTTCAAAGATAGGAGAAAAGACTTCACCTCTTTAAAAAAGGATCCAAGTGCAACCGATTATGACTAGTAATAATCAGATGCATACAGATTAGCGATGCATGTGCCAACTTCTCAGTGTTAACGTAGCAAAAACAGTGAGTCTTTCTGCAAGGAACAATATATTCTAAAATGAAATGGGGATCTTTTTTAAAGGTTAAAAACTCATTCAATTTTATGTCTTACAGGGCTTATTACTGCGTTCAATATTGTATAACTGTATTAATTCAACTGTGAACCTAGAAACTTGCACCCACTTGTGAAAGAGATGTACTCTTGCTCGAGTGTGTTACTGAATATGTTAAAGCTGTAGTGAAATGCTTCTTCTAATCATGTAGTTATTAAAATTTTAAAAAAAGATATAAGGTGAAAAAAATTATAATTTTTATTTTATGTGTATGAGTGTTTTGCCTACATGTATGTAAGTGTACCACATGCATGCAATCCCCTGAAACTGGAGTTAGAGGTGGTTGTTAGCTGCCATGTGGATGTTGGGAACCAAACGTGTTCCTCTAAAAGCAGCCAGTGCTCTTAACCACTGAGCTGTCTCTCCAGCTCCACAACTTCACTTATTGCTGGAAGAAAGTAATAAAACATGGGACCGTCTGATGTGGTGTGAACGTATCATGTCCTCCACAGGTTCATGTGTTTGAACATCTGGTGGTGCTGTTTGGGCGGATTGTGGAGCCTTTAGGAGGTTGAGCATCACTGGAGGAAATAGGTAACTAGGGCAGGCTCCGGGTCTGTAGCCCAGCCCACTTCCCGTTATGTCTCTGCTTCCTGAGTGCGGCTTCAGCATGTGCAGTCAGGCCCTGCTCCTGCTGCTGTGCCTTCTCTGCCTGTCACCATGCCTTCTCCACCATGATGCACTGTGTCCCTCTGGAACTGTGAGTCAAAACAAACCCTCTCCCTTAAGTGGTTTTCGTCAGGGTGTTTTATCACAGCAGCGAGAAAGTGACTAAAACACCATCTTTAGTCTGTCTGTCGTAGACATTTGCAACGTGTCCAGGAACAGTTGCTGGTTTCTTTATCCTTTGGGGCATGACAGCAGATAGGTACACCTCATATTTCAGTGGACCATGAATCTATCCTCCTAGAGCAGGAGTACATACATGTAAGATGTTTGAACAGATAGAAGAGCGGGGGCAAAAATTATGTTTTTTTTTTCAGATCGTCTCCCTAATTAATTTAGCTGTTTCAAACAACTGTCATCTATTATTTTGTTTCAATAGCCTGGCATACCACACGCTATAAGGTGTGTTACAGCTTGCAAGTCCTTTGTCAAATATTTACAGTTGTGAATAATTCAGTTTCTAAATAGTGGGTTAGAGCAGGTCCAAGTTCTCTGCAACTGCCTTACTCTCTCACACGATGCATACCTAGCTGCACCTGTCACTGGAAACAGAGGGTGGACTTGTGGCAGTTCTTCTGCTGGGAACTGCTCATAACCCTGTGCCCAAAAGGGAATGTCCACCCTCCAGCCACCATCCATCATGTACAGCTTGGAGCAGAAAAACGAAAAGGATATAGGACAGGAGAGATGCCTCAGCAGTTAAGAACACTGGTTGTTCTTGCAGAAGACCTGGGTTCGAATCCCAGCACCCACATGGCAGCTAACAAATGTCCCTAACTGAGTTCCAGGGGTTCTGATGTCCTCTTCTATTCTCCGCAGGCACTGCATGACATAGGTGCACTCACATACATGCAGGCAATACACACATACACATAAAATAA
>NW_008345269.1:478844-480966 GCF_000622305.1 Nannospalax galili
TAAAAATAATAAATAAAATATTTTTTAAAAAGGATAACAACCTCATCACTTAAAGCATGTTGCCAATGAACCAGCACAAGCTACCTAGAGAAAAGTTGGATAAAACCCAACTAGGGGACAATGTTGAACTGTTTTCCTGCTCGGCAGCGCTAGCGAAGCCTAGTCCTGTTTCCCATCCACCCTCTGCCTCTCTCCCTTCTCCTCCAGCCCCGCTCCCCCAAGAGCTTGCAAATTGCCCAAATAAGACTTGGGAAAATGTACCAACTGTCAATTACCCTGGAGAAATAACTACTTGGTGTCGTACTTTGATGACATTTTTTGTCGTACTTTTGATGACAGGAATTCTGCTTATGACACTGAAACTGCAAACCACGTCCGGCTCCGGTAGCACAGTGCTGTACCCAACACCTACTCTAATCAGTACGTACATTTCAGTATGAAATAAAAATTGCCCTAACCACCTCCTTGAAATGACCAGCTCTTCACCTGTGGGTGGTGTCCTCATGCCCCAGACAGCGGGTAGCACTCCCTGGGGCCCTGAAGCACAAGGACAGCTGAATTTCTATATTTGTTCCTGTATTTGGTACAAGCTCCTCAATACAATGTCTGTTTATTGTCATCAGGCTTGACATGGCACAGAAACCAAGAAACTTTTCATCATCATCGATAAGTCTTTAAAAGGGCTGGTTTGAAGGCTCAAGGGGTGAAGGAGAATACCATGAGCCTGATGACCTGAGTTCAATTTCTAAAAGCTACGTGTTGGAAGGGGAGAACCGACTCCTGTTCCTTGTCCTCTGACCTCCACACATGCACTGACACACACACGCACGCATACGCACGCGCACATGCACACGCACACACACCCATACCCCATCATCATCATCATCATCATCATCATATCATTAAAAACTCATGTGAGGGGACTGGGGAGATGGCTCAACAGTTGAGAGCACTTTCTGCTCTTCCAGAGGACCAGGATTCAGTGTCAAGCACCTATATCATAGCTGACAACCATCTGTAACTCCAGTTCCAAGGAATCCAAGTCCTCTCTGGCCTCTGTGGGCATTGCGTGGACAGTGGTGCACTTACACACATGCAGGCAATACACATAAAATAAAAATAAATACAAAATAAATAAATAAAATCTTTAAGAAACAAGGCTCATGTGTGGTGTTGGACTTTCAACCAAATAATAAATAACAAGTCTTAGAACCAATAGAATGTGGATTACTGTTGCAAAACTCATCAGAAATGGTCAATCTAGTGAGCCAAAACAGAATGCCTAGAATCAACTTGTAAAGAGATAAAGGTTTACATGTCTGTCATCCATTAGAAGAGCTTTTCATCTAATCACTGTAAGGCTGAAAGCTTAAAAGTCTGAGGAATGATATGTTAAGAAAAAGTATGGAACAGGAAGTTCTGGGACCTGGAAGCTGCCTTGGTTTAATCATTTATCTCCTGCACCTTGAGTGGTGAGTCACTAACATGCTCTGAGCCTGTAGTGCCCCCGTAGACTAAGCTTTGATGTTATCCCAGTTTGTGACACTATTTTGAAGGCTTTGAAACCATTAGGAGGAAACGCCTGGCTAGAGAAACAGGTTCCTTGGCACGAGACTGAAGGTTCCAGCTCAGTCCTGCCTTTGCTCCACACTGCTTCCTGGGCCATCACCATGTGAGCAGCTCTCCTCTGCAGCTGGTGAGCTTTTGGAAGTCATACCCACTGCTGGTTTGGGTCTAGTGCCCACTGCCTCCTGTTTCCCAGACATAAGACATACCATTCCCACCACCATGCCTTCCCTGCCATGAGGGAGTGGAAGCTCTTAGAAACCATGAGCCAAAACAAACCTCTAAGTTGCTCCTGTGAGGAAAAGTAACTAACAGGAAAAGTAACTACCATTGTAGCTAAACTTTGCTGGGATCCAGTGTCCTAAGAGATGAGTTGGTTCGACTTCATGGTTTTTAGTGGTTTGGTCAGATTGAAAAATTCTGTGATTCTTGAAGGAATATAAAAATAAAATTGCATAGCCCAATTTTGAAAAGGAATAAAGGAGCGGGTATGCTTCAGGGGCGACAGCAAAGAAGCGGAAGCTGGAAGAGGACGAGATGGGGGGAGGGAGGGAGG
>NW_008345269.1:481064-497544 GCF_000622305.1 Nannospalax galili
GAGGGAAGACAGAGGGAATTTCAACTCACCCCAGTCAGAATGGCTAAGATTCAAGAAGTAGACGATGACAAATGCCGGCGAAGGTGCGGGAAAGAAGAACACTTATTCACTGCTGGTACGAGTGCAAATTGGTTCTGCCACTATGGAAAGCACTGTGGAGATTCCTCAGAAAGCTAGAAATAGGTCTACATGATCCAGCCATACCACTCTTGTGCATATACCCAAAGGACCTTCTAGCCAACTACAGAGATAAGTACTCATCCATGTTCATTGCTGCCCTATTCATAATAGTCAGGAAATGGAAACAACTTACATGTCTATCAACTGATGAATGAATACTGAAATTATGGTACATTTACATGATGGGATATTATTCACCAGAGAAGCTTTTTAGCAGTAGATTGCAATGAACACAGAGACCCACAACTGATCAATGTGCGGGAAAATGAGAGACCGCAGAGCACTCAGCCCTAAATGGGACACCTCTCCTCCCAAAGACTGAGGGATCACCACACAAGAAGGGGCAGAAAGGTTGTAAGAGCCAGATGTGGTGGATGGATACAAGAAATTGTGTTTTGCGGACACAGCTGGGAAATTTCACCAACGGTTCCACAGTGCTGTGGGAACATGCGCCAGACCTGTATAAGCTTGAGCCAGACAAAAACCCAGCATGGAGGAAGGAGGTGAGCAAGACTCCAGCCCCAGCTGAGGCTGTTGGCAATTGATAGCAGCTGGGAGAGACACTCACTTTTCCTTACGGGGAATGAACCCACACCCAGGAGCATTTGGGGAACAAAAAATAGACTCTATGGACTTAAAAACAATGGAGGCCGTGAAGCGAGGGGGCCTGAAGTGGTGTGAATCTGAGAGGACATGGGAAGGAGTCTGAATGTGACAAAGCACGTTGTATGAAATTCTCAGAGAATCAATAAAATTTATTCTTCAAAAAGAATAAAACTATACATGCTGGGCCTTTGAAGTTAAAACCCTACGTAAAAACATTAGCATAGCAATTAAATGAAATTAGTAAAGGATTAGTTAGTGGTTAGAAATCTGAATCAATGCTGTTGCAACATTACTAAACACTAATTGTTTCTTTCTTCTGAATGCTAGCTGGTGAGTTCTACTTATAGGCTTCTAGGACGCCTTGAAAACGTAATCATGGGGCTGAAGAGACAGCTCAGCACTTGAGAGCACAGGCTGCTCTTGCAGAGGAGCCAGGTTCAGTTCCCAAACTCACATGGCAGCTAAGAAACTACCTGTAACTCCAGTTCCAGAGGGTCAAATGCCCTTTTCTGGCCTCCACAGGCATTGCATGCATATGTTGCACCTACATTACATCCATGCAGACAGAACACTCATATACGTGAGATTAAAAAACAAACATTTAAAAATTCTATTTTGAGTAGAACAAGGCTGATTCCATACTCTTTATCTCCATTTTCTACTGAATGGAAAATGAAACTTGAGTTTCTGCAGCATGGTGGGTACATTGGTGCCGTGGGCCAGCCTGGCTACATATGACTCCATCCTTCACAGGCTTGTTTCTATGACACAAGGCTGAAGGGGACAGATGATAGCTCCCCTCAACTGTACGTAGGAGTAGAGGTGTCAAAGCTCAGAGGCTAGTGAGGCCAAGGAGAAGGCTCGGAAGGAGAAAAGTAGGGATAACAAGAACATCAAATGTCTGAAGGGAAGAAGCTGGGCAAAGTGGGTGGTTGTTTGGAGGTAAAGGGAATAGCTGGGTTTCCAGCCAAGCCCTGGGGTTCCTCAACCTATGGACTCCCGTGCCATTCCATCACCTAGGAACCCCTTGTCTTAGATAGCCATCTTCTTCCTAACATCAGGGGAAATAATCTAACGTAGAACCCTTTCACAGTGTCCAGGGTGCACAGTGAAGACAGTCCCTAACTGATGACACATGCTTTTGAGATGCTTGTGAGAATGGCGGTGTGGACTGAGGTCTACCGTGCAGTGCTCCCGAGTCAGCAGGAAGGCTGATTTGGGCTGCATGTCATCAACAGTTGAGTTGGGAGTTTAATGTTCAGTCTTTGGAACTTGAGGGCAGCTGGAAGGAGCTGTTACAAGGTCTGCTTCTGGTCTCACACCATCTGCAGCTCTCATCTCCCACTCAGAGACTTTTCTCTTTGACCTCCATCCAGTAAGGTCTTAACTCAAGGGTTTTTAGCTTTTTTTTAAAAGACAGAGTCTTGAGTAGACCAGGCTGGCCTTGAACTCATTATGTAGCTAAGATGACCTTGAGCTTACCCCTCTTCTACTGCCCAAGTGCTAGAATCATAAACCTGTGGTACCATTCCCAGCTAGCTTTTTCGAAAAAAAAAAAAAAAAAAAAAAAAAAAATTTTCCAAAAAAAAAAAAAAAACTTTTCCAATGTACAAAAATGTTAAGAGACTAGAATTCTGAACCCTGTATGCCATCATAACAACCAGTTCATAAGACAAAGCTGAGCTGATTCTCATGGTAAGGAAGGTGCTGTCTGGTCAGAGTTTTGATGCCCTGTTGAAGTAAAGATACCATATGAGCTTTCGGGACATGATTAAGATGATGTCAGGATCACCATACAATAATGTATGATCTGTCACCGTGGGATGAGGGCTTTGAGGTCAAGGTTTCTAAGAGTCTTAGGACTTAAGCAGTGGTTTGGTGCTATCTGTTGGGGAGTTAAGTAGTTTAATTCCTTTAACGTTTTTTATGAGAAGTTTCTGGAAAAAAACAATACATTTGTTTCTAACACTTATCTTCTGGGGCAAGAGTGTCCAGTTAGAATGAAGTCAGATTGATGAAGGCGACTGTGAAGTCGAATTCCCGAGGCAGCTGACCCAGCTCCACTCCCTTCCATCTCCGCTCTTTGCTAGAGTTTTTAATACTACTGCTAATTTTTCTTTTTTGGAATTTAATTATTTATTTTTATTTTATGCATATGAGTGTTTTGCCAGCTTGTATGTAAGTCCTCCGCATGTGTGCAGTGTCTGCGGAGGCCGGAAGAGGATGTCAGCTATCCACCATGTGGGTGCTGGGAACCGAACCCTGGTCCTCTGCAAGAGCAGCCAGTGCTCTTACCCACTGAGCCACCTCCCCCCCCCCGCTTATTTCTGAGAGCTGCCGGTGGTTCTGGCTCATGTACACACTGTGTAGTTATGAAAATCTGTGATAACCAGATCTTTCATACACTTGCTTCTCCTCATTCTATTCTTAGCGTTAGGAGAGCCGAGATGTAGCTCTCACGCTGGAAATTTGCTGCTACACTCTGGCATAAAAACATGCTGAAGGCTACTCAGAATCTCAAAAAGCTCCAAACAGAAACCATCACCCTATTAGGCCAACAGCCAGTGTAAGCTACGGTACCAGGAATGGAGAGAACCAGCAAGCACTAATTCAGTGTGGGCTTTGTGGAGAGTGCCAGGGGATTCAGCTCCTTTTTAGTAAATCAAGCCATTCTTCTGAAGGGAAAACTACCATAAAGAAAACACAACCTTGGGACAGCATAGCTCCTTTAGGGTTCTGGTAAGAATATAAGTGTATCCAAGCCACAAATACTATCGGAACATGCTTTATCTGTAGGGCAGGAATACCATACACGAAAAGCACCCATCTCTGGGTCTTTGAAAAAGCCTATTTGCGGGAAAAGCGTGTCCTTGGAAAACTGGCCTTGTAGCAATTAATTAGTATGTAATTTCTTTTTGTTATTTTTTGTTTTGTTTTTTGAGACAGGGTCTCCTTGTAGCCTCAGCTGGCCTGGAACTCACTATGTAGACCAGGTTGGCCTCAGTCTCACAGATAATTCACTTGCCTCTGTCTTCCAAGTACTGGGATTAAAGGCATATGCCACCTTGCCCACCAGCATGTAATTGTTTAACATTGCTGTTTCAAAACCTACTATCCAGTGTGGCAAGCCTTTAGAGACAGGAAAAGACTGCACATGCAGAGTCCATGATGTAGGACCAACTGATGCTTCAACTCCCATCTTCCATGGAAAAGACACGAAGTCTGGGAGCAGACAACAGGTCACACTGGGTCCATCTTCTAGGGCACACAAGGCTGTGCTTGGCCACAGGCTAAGCATTGAAGAATTTTTAAAAAGGGGGGGTGTTATATGTATATGATGTACATGTATGAGGTGTGCGCACATATATGGGCATAGGAGCACGTCCCTTTGCATTCAGAGGCCAAAGTAGTAGTTTTGTGTCCAGCTCTAGCACACGCTGCTTATTTGCTGGAGACAAGTTCTCTCTCTGATCCTGGAGCTGGACTGGAGCACAGCAAATGCCAGCAATTTTCATGTCTCTGCCCCCACCTGGGGTTACAGGTGCCCATGTCCATGTCTGAAGCTTTAGACAGGCTTTGGGAATTTGAACTCCAGTCTTCAGCCTTGTACAGTAAGTACAACTGAGCCATCTCTCTAGCCCCATGATGAATAGTTTTGAGCAGGATCTTGGAATGATTAGAGCCAGGCTTCAAGGATATAAATTTGATGACCAGTGTCTGAACAAAGACAGCTCTGTCCTGGGCCTCAGGTTTGTATTATATTTATTTATTTATTTATTTATTTATTTATTTATTTATTTATTTATTTATTTATTATTTAAAAGGGTCTCATGTAACCCAGGCTGTCTTCAAACTCCCTATGTGGCCCAGGCTGGCATTGAACTCCTGATCCTCCTGCCTCCACCTCCCAAGTGCTGGGATTACCAGTGTGAGTCTTCCTCAACAAGGGACTCATGTTGTAAAGAACCACAAGCAAGTCCAGAAATGTTAGGGCTGCTCCTCGAGCTGGCAGCCTCTGCCTCGTGCTCCTCATGAGCTGGCCTAGATTCTCCAGTGAAGGCAACTGTGTCTGATGATTTTACTGTTTCTCCACAGACTGCTCTGGATTGCTGAGAGGATCTGAATGACAGAACAGCTTGAGTAAGGGAGAGGCAAATCAGTGACCCGGGTCAGTCCTTCCTCTCAGGGAGCAACATGACAAAGACCCCCCAGGAGTACCACAGCATGACAGAGACCCCCCAGGAGTACCACGTGACTACTTCAACTGTCTTCTTTCTGGGTGCTAGAGGCGTTCACAAATGAGCAGGGTGCTGTAGCTGAAGGAGAGTTTACACTGTGCAACAATGTATATCTCTAAAACATGTATTGGGTTGAACTAGTGCAAGCTGTCCTATTTGTAGGTCAGCCTGTGTGCTGAAATACACACACACACACACACACACACACGCACACACACACACACGTGCACACACACACACCACCCAAAGTAGAAAACATATGTATGGCAGCAATTCTTATATTTATGCATGGATCTAAAATTAGTTCAAGAGGGTGAAAATTGAGGAGCATGTATTGTATGGTTTTATAATGAAATTATTTTGTAACAATCCCTGTGACAATATTTTAATTAATTTACTTATTTTTATTTTACTTGTATGAGCATTTTGCCTGCAAGTATGTAAGTTCACCCACCATGTGTGTTCAATGCCTGTGGAGGCCGTAAGAGGGTGTCAGATTCCCTGGAACTAGAGTTACAGACAGTGGTTTTCTGCCATGTGGGTGCTGGGAATCTAAACCTGGGTCCTCTGCAAGAGCAACCAGTGCTCTTAGCCACTGAGCCATCTCTCAGCCCCTGTATGCAGTTCTATCGTGATATTTGAACATGATACATAAACTCATGACTTTGATATGACACAGAAAATTAATGATTAATTTTCAATCAAAATACTTTAAGGATTTTTTAAAAAACAATCCCGGGTGCTATTGTTTTAGGAGAATGAAAATTTTTTAAATGAAATTAATTTTAGAAAACTAACCAAAACCTAAGATAATACAGAAAAGACGGCATTTCTGAAAATGAACAACCAGTTACTGAAAAGCTCTTACTGTTGTGCCGTAATTATTCCTTTGGCTCGAATAAAAACAAATTTTATGGAATAAATAGAAGGTAGTTCATAAATCATGTATTTTATTACTTAGACATCACTAGCCTGTTCAAAAAAAATCCCATATATATGCAAAAATAGTCATCTTTGACATTTTACCAAATTTAACACTATTAAAACTGTACCTTAAAAGACACGGGCTTTTAGCCAAGCACGGTGGCACATGCTTTTAGTCCCAGCACTCAGGAGGCAGAGGCAGGTGGATCTCTGTGAGTTCAAGGCCAGCCTGGCCTACATAGTGAGTTCAGGCCAGCCGGGGCTACAGGGAGACCCTGTCTCAAAAAGAACCCCCCCCCAACAAAAAAAGACATGGGCTTTGGGCTGGGGCAATACAATAGTAAAGTCTGTGAAATGCTCACCAAGCAAGCATGAGGACCTGAGTTTGAGCCCCAGAATCCACATAAAACAGCCACATTTGGTGGTGTGAGCTTGCAATCTCAGAACTGGGGAGGCAGAGAGAGGAGGATGCCTGGGACTCACTAGCCAGTCTAACCCAATTGGAAAGTTCCAGATTTACTGAGAGAACCTGTCTTAATAAATAATGTGGACAGTCCTGAGGAATGAGAGCAGAAGTCGACCTCTGGCTTCCATAGACACGTGCACACACACAAGTACACACAGAGAGACATATGTGCACACACAGAGACATGTGCATACACACACAAAGACACACATGACTTTCTTATTATGAAACTATATTTCCCACAGTAGGAGGACAGAACAGACTCCACTTAACATTTGGTCAACTTGCTTTATAACTTAAATATTTGTAGTTTTGCCCCAGGCTTCTCAGATGTCAGAGATAGGCCTGTTTCCAGAAATATCTTTATTCATTAATTACAATTAGTTACTGGCACCAGTGATAAGTAAATTAGAGAGAATAAATATTTAAGGGCAATTATACCACAGTAAAAGCTCCTGTGAGAGCGTTAACTGCCAAAACCTGCAGTGGCCAGGCAGCTAACAAGAGGAACCTAGGTTGATAGGGAGGAGGTGCAGGGGGGAGGTGGTGACTGCTACCCACTGGGCAGAGCTCAGGGGGCACCTGTTTCTCAGGGTCAGCCCACTGTTGTCACATAAGGATAAGGCTGAAAGACTGTCAGATTTTATACTTTGTTAAAAAACTAACTAGAGAGCAGGTGTGTAACTCAGTTGGCAGAGTGCTTGCCTAACAGGCAGGAATCCCAGGGTTCCATCTCCAGCACACATAAACTAGATATGGTGGTGTGTACCTGTAAGACTAGCACTTCAAATGTGGAGGCAGGAAGAACAGGAGTTCAGGGTCATCCTTGACTGCATAGAAGTTTTGAGGCCAGTTTGGAATATGTGAAACCCTAGTTCAAAGAAAGAAAGAAAGATGAATTTTTATGTAAAATTTTGGGGCTTGAAATAATTTTTTGAACTACGTAGGATAAACAGAATGTGAGTATGGGCCATATTTAGCCAATAAGCAACCACCTTGCAGTAACTTCTCCAGATAAAGACCCAGACTCACCTTGAAGTCTCCTGGTAGTTCTTGTTTTCCTCAGAGCATCTGTGGTCCTCTTCCTCCTCTGCTTAGTGCTGGTTCGTTTTAATTGTCCCTTCACACAGCCTGGTCACTTGGGAAGAGGGAACTTCAGTTGAAGAATTTCCCAGATCAGAGTGGCCTGTGGGCATATGTGTATGGTGCGGGGTGTGTCTTGATTGTTAACTGACAAAGGAGGGCCCTGCCCACTGTGGGCTGCACCATCCTTAGGCAGGGCCTGGGCTGTATGTGAAAACAGGCTGCACACAAGCCAGAGAGAGCAAGCCGGCAAGCATTGCTCCTCCATGATCCGGCTTCAGTTCCTGCCCTGACCTCCCTCAGAGATGGACTGACCTGGATGTGTAAGCCAAATAAATCCTGTCCCCCTCTAAGTTGGTTTTCGACAGGGTGCTTTATCACGGCAATCATCAAAGAACACTCTAATTTGTTTTTCCGTTCCCACTGTGAAAACTGACTGCCTCGGGAGCTCTCTAGTGAAGGAAAGTTTCCTTGTACCAACTGCCTAGAACTGGAAGAGGAGTTGCTAGGGAATGAGGTTCGGATGCCAAAGCTTCTCCACAGGATGATGACAAATTAAGATGAGACTATATTAGAAAAAAGTCAAAGAATTTTTTTTTGCACCCAAATAACGAAACATTCCTATTTCTGACATTGACTATTTTACGTAAAATATTACTGATCTGCTCAACCACATGCACCCTCACACTGGAATACTAAAAGCCAACTTGGGGTGTTTAATGATGATTATTATGCACATGTATACATGTTGTATACAGCACTGTCATTATAATTAGTCCACACACTCAGATCTGGTGATAGTTATCTGGGGAGATTAATGCTCTGTTTATGCTTAGCGGGGTTTAGCACATGCGAGGCTGGCTTTTCTGTGTGGCTGTCCACCATCACACGAAGGTGCACTGGGATACAAGGTCACTGACTGAGACAAGAAGAGAAGGGTACTGAAAGTTCACCTGGAGAGCACATCCAGAGAGCCAGCAGACTAGACAGTGCTGGTGGTGTCTTCACTTGGCCACAGAGGACTGCACGGCATGGGCAGATTGCCCTGAACTTGATGTTCTAACCATCTGCCTCTCCATGTCCACCTCCTCAAAGTCTCTGAAGTCTTCATTTTCTTCTTCTTCTTCTTCTTTTTTTTTTTTTTTTTTTTTTTTTTTTTTTTAATATTTTATGAGACAGGGTCTCCCTGTAGCCCAAGCCGGCCTGGCACTTGCTATGTAAACCAAGCTGACCTTGAACTCACAGAGATCCACTAGCCTCTGTCTCCCAAGTGCTGGGATTAAAGGCGTGCACCACCACGTCTGGCCTGTGATTTCATTTTTTGATATTTAAAATCTCTAACAGCAGAACAGGGGACAGAGAGACTCCTAATGCTTCTCTCAACTCTCAACAGCGAAGCTTCCCCATGCAACAGATGGTGATTAACACAGCCACATCTGGACAAAGTATAGAGAATAAGAGACTGCAGAGTGTGTGTCCCTGGAGAGGTCTTGTATATCAAGCCTGTCACCCAGGGCTCAGGGACCATTGCAGAGGAGGGGGCAGAAAGACTGTAAGGGCCAGGGGTGGTGGATGACCACAAGGAAAGAGAGTTTCACAGACTTTTGGGAACTTGCTCATATGAACTTACAGCAGTGGTGACAGCGTGCTTAAGACCCATACAAACTCAACCCAGACAAAAACCCAGCACAGAAGTGGGGAAATGGTAAGACGCCCCAACCTTAGCTGAGGGACTATTGGCAGCCGATCACTGCTGGGTGAGGGAGAGCTGGTCTTCTTTAAGGGAGTGACTAGATAGGTTGACCAGGCTCTAGTGGCTGGACTCACACCAAGGGACATTTGGGGACACAAACTTAGCTCGATAGGCCTTAACATATAAGACAGAATGCATGAAATCCAGCAGGGGAGGGGGGAATGCAGATAAGGGAGGGAGTCTAAATATGACTATGATGTATTGTATGAAATGCACAAAAAATTCAATAAGAAATTTAAAATATATAAAATAAAATGTCTAATAGCACTTAAAATAACATTTCAACATAAAAGATGCACTTTGTATAATTACTCACCCAAAGGGGCAGTATTATCTTGAATTGCAAGTCCCAAATATCGGACCCCACTTAAATTGAAAAAGCATATGTAATCAGAAAGCATGGATCTCCCCAGTCTTACCCCACCCCCCGCCAAGCATTTCTCCGTCTCCCTCATCACTGGCAAGAAGGAAGTCCCTCCACACACCTGGCCTCAACCCCTCCGACCATAAACTCATGAATGAGTTTCTTGTGTTCGGCTTTAGCTGTAGACAGAGCACAGTCCTCATCACCTTGTAACACAATTTTAGTAGGTGATCCCAAGCATTAAAGAATGAATTGCAGCCCTGCAAACCCTTGAGGTGTTAGATAACCAATAGAGGGGATGGAGAGATGACTTAGCAGTTAAGAGCATGGCTCCTCTTGCAGAGGCCCTGAGTTCCATTCCCAGAACCCATGCCTGGCTGCTCCCAACCACCTGTAACTCCAGCTCCAGGGTAATCTGATGTCCCCTTCTGGCTTCTGTGGACACCTTCACTCATGTGCACATACCCACACACAGACATGGACACAGACACTCAGATACAGACACAGACACAGACACACAGACACAGACAGACACAGACAGATACACACACACACGCACACACACACGCACACACACACACACAAATAAAATAAATCTTTGTAAGAAAAGGTACCAGTTGACTTGCCTAGGGCCCAAAAGCTAAGAACTAGGCCTGACTGGGCTTGGATTCAGATCTCCTTTCCTGCAATACCTTCTTACTTGCACTGAAATTTCTAGTAAGATGGGTAGATGTTTGTGGTGGTGAATTTTGTCAACCTTACTAGGCCATGTGTGATTTTATGAAGGTGTAATTGAATGATTTGAATGATACTAATGTTTAAATCAGCAGACTGACTTTAGATTAGATTAACATTGGAATCTAGGGAGAAGCAGTGTGCCCTCCATAAAGTGGCTGGTCTCATCCAGTCAGCCTGAAAGATGGGCCCTCAGCAAGCAAGAGAATTTTCCAGTAGACCGCCTTCACCTCCATCTGCAACATCATCTCTTCCTGCCCGATGGCCTTTAACCTGGGACAGTTAGGCGTCATGAATTCTGTGCACCATTGGTCTACCATCTTAATTTTACACTTACCGACCTACACGGCTGTGGGAATCCATGCCCTATAATGGATCTGTGTATGAATGCGTGTATGGGCTCTGCTTCTCTGGTGAGCCATGGTTATTACAACCCTCTTTCCAAAAATGCTTCTGAATAGACCTGTTTTCCCCACAATAATCACTTGTGTGCACTGGGGTGTTCTTTGCCCTTTCTTCTGAATTTCTCATATTATAAACTTTCAGACTTGTACTAGACTGAACCTTGTCTGCCAACTTAGCACTACACATCAGACTTTCCTGTCACCCTTCTAGATTATTCCAATGCTGCTGCCTTCACTGGGGTCTCTAGGATGGAAGTTGTGAGTTAAACTGTTGGACCTCCCTGGCCACTGTACATCACTTGCCTGATCATCCCTATGCCTAAGAAATCAAAGGACAAACTGCTTGCCTAGCTGCCAAGGGACCTGGTGATACAATCCAGGAGTGCCATGGATAGAGATCCCTGAAGAGTGAATACTGACCAGTGGGAAGACACACATCTGCCCTCCTTTCCTGCTTCCATAGGCTCCACTGAGGGATGTGTGCTTCTCACACCCTCTGGGACAGCCTATCTTTGGGGTGCACGTATCTTCTGGGGGCTTCTCTGTCCTCTGTGGAAACATGTTGGGCAGCACTGGAGCACTCCCATCACATAGCTTTCCAACTTTGACTCACTTCCCTCTTCCTCACCTCACCCACCAAGAGCTGATACCTCCCAAATAAAGTTGTCGCATTTAAGCTTGTCCCCCAGGCTCTGTTTTGTAGGTGAGTGAGAACACACACCTTCAGAGTAAGGACTGCCAATTGTTCAGTAACCAACGGATTGGGGAGTTAAAGAATTGTTCTAAGACTGGGCATAGCAGTGCACAACTTTAATCCCAATACTCAGGAGATAGAGGTAGATGGGTCTCTGGGAGATCCAGCCCAGCCTGGTCTACCTAGTGAGTTTCAGGACAGCTGGGGCTACAGAGAGACCCTGTCTCAAAAAAGGGGGGGGGGTTAAAGCCTCAGTATATGTTGTATTGTACATTTCTATATTAGATAATATCTTGCAAAAGTACTTAGGGAGCAGGGGCTGGAGAGACGGCTGAATGGCTAAGAGCACTGGCTGCTCTTACAGAGGACCTGGGTTTGATTCCCAGCACCAACATAGTGGTAAACAACTGTCTGTAACTCCAGTTCCAGGGAGACCTGATGCTCTCTTCTGACCTCCTCAGGCATTGCATGACACAGGTACACTTACATACATGCAGGCAATATACTCATATACATAAAATAAAAATAATAAATTATTATTGTTGTTATTATTTTGGTCTTTTTGAGGCAGGGTCTCCCTGTAGCCCTAGCTGGCCTGGATTCGCTATGGAGACCAGGCTGGCCTTGAACTCACAGAGATCCACCTGCTTCTGCCTCCCGAGTGCTGGGATTAAAGGCGTGCACCACCATGCCTGGCTAAATAAAATATTTTTTAAATACTTGGGGAGTAGAGAATATTAATTACAAGAAATCCTTGGCTTTCTTGTAATTAAAATCTTTTCAAAACCAATTGAAAACGCTCAGTCCAGGCTGACGGATTAACACAGAGGATATACTCATGTTAACTCTTCAGTGTCTAAAGATTTCTCAGTGCTTTGAGCAACATTCCCAGCATTAATCATGATTATGTAATACTCAACACAGAAACGTCAGGAGTGGATGACCTTGAACTGCTTGAGTTCCCCTTAACCAAACAAATCTGTCATCTGCCTCCCCTCTTAAACAGACAAGTTGAGGCTTATATTCTGACAAATTCCAGATAGACCAGGCTTTCCTATGGGCAGCTTCATGCTTGGATCCCTCCCCAAAATTCATCTAAGACAGGAGTTAGAGGCGGGGCCTTTGTAGGTAATTAAGTTTAACTGAGGCTCTGGAGTCTGCTGATTGGCATAGGGGATGTCAGAATGCTGGGTCACTCTTCACTGGAGGGGGCACAAAAAGAAACTAGCTGTCTGTGAGTCAGGAAGATGCCCTCACCAGTAGCAGCCTCTACCAGTGATCATGCACTTCCCAACCACAACTGGGATGAAATCAATGTTTGATTTATGGTATTTTGCTACAGCAAAGTTTGCAAATGAATACACTGGCATTGGTAACTTGCCCAGATACAAGCTGGATATTTTTTCCTTTCTAAATGAATCTGTAAAAGCAGAATCAGAGGAGCAAAAGATTGAGAAACCAATGGAGAGTTCACAGGAAAACCGAAATGTAATCATTCCATCTGAAGTCCTCTCTAAACACAAACCACTAAAGAAATAAACTTCCTCAGAAACTCAGAACTGCTGACGTTGACCTTGAGCTCCCAAATGCCCCAGGACTGGGTCCCATGGAAACAAGACTTAATAGCTTCGTCCAAAGTCACAGCTAGGGCACATTCTGGGCTGAAAAAGGAACAAAAATACCATCTGCAGCTCCTTAATTACGTTTGCCCCAAGAGGTAACTTAAATTTGTTTAGTTTATTATGCAGAGAGAAAAAAAATTATCTAAAACTCCCAGCTTTTCATAAAGCCAGGGCTCACAGAAGTCAAACCACAGATTCAACCACTTACATCCCCAATAGCAGAGATTCTATAATTAGAGATTAGCCAGCTGCGATGGTTTCTGATGCTTGGGACAGCTGGATGAGGCTGATTTCATCTCAGTGCGCCAGGCCAGAACGTCCCATTTTCAGCAGAACAGTATGACTCACACACAGAATCTCTTCCCCCAGCCCAAATCACTAACAAAGTATTTTTTGTATCTATGATTTTTTTTTCTCGCTTCACATCTTTCCCAGCTGAAACATTTCTGTTGTCACGTGGCTGCTAGGGGAGCGGCCTAGTCAGTCTTTCATCCTGACTTCAAACTGATACCGTAAGGAAGGGTTCTTAGGAACAAACTCCCACCTTCAGTCCCACACACAAAGGAGCACTCTACTTTTCCACTTCAGGTTGAGAAACCTTAAGACTCGTAACCATGGCCAAGGGAATAGCTAGGTTGCCATCAGTGCTTACATCGTTCACGGAAACAAGCGTCCCAGGCCAGAAGCTGCCTCCTCATTTGAACTCACTGGAAATGTCCACCTTGCCTGAACTGTGCACCTCAAATCCAGTGAGACGCCACAGCTCTTTTGGCCTTTGTCACCTCCACATCCCGGCGAGATGGGAAATGACCTCCTGTGCCGTTGTTTAGGCACAGCTAAGTACCACTGGGTGACATCCACCTTGTTTGCAGCAAGGATAGCATCGAAACATGAAAAGCCTTCAAAACATGGACTGTCTCTAGTTTAAAATCTCTAGAAGCAGAGTTTATAGGAATATTTACTGGAATTTACTGGAAGCATACTCCCCCCATTCTATATTGAATGCAATTAATTATTAACGATCTGTCTGTTGTCAAAATTAAGCAAAGACTAGAAAAATATACTTCAACTCCAGAACACAAATATTCCAGGAAAGGAATTATGCTAACTGAAATCATTTAAAACAGTTAACACCAAAATTAAATATGTAAACTTTGAGGGCTACACAGTTGCTGTGGGATAGCCTAAGTGTTGGAGATTTCTTCAGAGTGAACCAAATGTTCTAATTATATAGTCAATACACTTTATGTTCTCTCTTCCATATACGAGAGTCTTGCGTGTGCTGCTAGGCTTTCATTTACTTCCCAGTTCCTACTGAGGCAGGCCCTTAGAAACTGCTTGTGCTTAAAACACTGACTCCACTTGGGCCCCTGAGGTAACAAAACAGAAGGCTGGTACTGACCTTTGTTTGGTGTCTATACTTTGAAGGCACAGAGATAAGCTATTGTCCTTAATCGGCCCTCTAGAGTCACTTTGAATTCCCAAAAGAGCAATTCTCAAAGGACAGCCACACACACAAATACCCAAAAGGAAAATTGCCTGTTAGGAAAAGGAGTTTTAAGCTAAGAACTCTCTCCTGGGTTAAAACGTTAGGGTTAGGAGTTGAAAGAGTCCTGGGTGGAAAGGAAAAGCAGCCAACCTCCAGGATCCAAACTGACCTTTATTATCGCGGCTTTCTTAGGGGTGACTACTGGCCAGAGTCGGAAGTACCCACACTGACCAAACAGCAGGGGACCTTAAGTATAGTTGTGTGTATAAATAGAGTCATGGGAGCTGGGTAGGGACATCTATAAAGGATTTAGGGCCTGCTTCTCCCCTGAACCCCGCCGCCATAAGGGTCTCAGAAGGACTTGTTTACAGAACAGGATCTGTTTGCAGAGCAGAAACCACTTTATGGCATAGGATTTGTGGGGGTCCCAGAGGGACTTGTTTGCCTTACAGAGGTTGATGTACAGTGCCTTCCTCTGTCCCTCTCTGTGTTAGTTTTTGAGACAGGGTCTCTCACTGAACCTGGAACACACCACTTCAGCTACACTGGCTGTCCAGAGGGCCCAGGGGACCTCCTGCCTCTACCCTGCCCCCAGCTCTGAGGTTACAGGCACTGTGCCTGGTTTTGTGTGGGTATTGGACATCTGCATTCAGGTCCCCATCCTCGAGCATTGTGCCTTACCCGCTGAGCCATCTTCCACAGATCAATATAAAATCAACTCTGTGTCTATACTAATAATACAGGATCCTAAAATATATTATAAAACAATTTCCTTTAGCAATAGCATCAACAAGCAATAAATTTAACAAAATAACTGAAAATTGTTATATTAAAATCTATAAAACATTTAAAGAAATAAAGATTTTTGTGTATGTTGTATGTGATATATGTGTACGTGTGTGGGGATTGGGCATGTGAATGTGTGTGCAAGTGTGTGTGCTTACATATGGAGGTCAGAAGTCAATGTTGGGTGTCTTTCCTCAATCACTTTCCACCTTATTTTAAAAAATATTTTAGTTATTTTTATTTTATGTGTATGACTGTACTGTTTGCATGTAGGTAGGCACACTTATGTTGTGCAGTGCCCACAGAAGAGGGCTTCAGAGCTCTTAGAACTGGAAGTATGGATTGCTGTTAGCTACCATGTGGGTGCTAGGAATTGAACCAGGTCCTCTGCAAGAGCAGCTAGTGCTCTTAACCGCTGAGTCACTGCTACAACCCCTCTTCCTTAGCTTTTGAGACAGGATCTCTCACCGAACCTGTTGCTCATTGTTTAGGTAAACTGGCTACTGAGCTCTGGGGCTCTGTAAACTTCCACTGTGGCCACAGGCCCCTCCCTATGTGCTGCATGCCAAGATGCTGCACAGGCGTTGGGGATCCAAACTCAGGTCTTCATGCTTGTATGACAAGCACTGAGACATCTCTCTCCAGCCCAGAAATCAAAGATTTAAACAAAAGACAGTCTATGGCTTTGTTTGGATAATTTATTATTATTAAAATAGTAATGCTCCCATGCTAGTCTTATAGATTCATTAAAACCCATGTCAAAATCCCTGATAGTTTTATTTTGGGCATGAATTGATTAACCATAATTCATACAGAAATGCAAATAACGTAGAATAATTAAAATTGTCTTAAAGAAAAGAGCAAGAAAGGGGGTCTGATCCTTCTTGATCCAAAACAGTTCAAAGCCGCATTCATCAAGATTACAAAAAGATCCATGAAATAAAATTGTAAGTTCACAAATAAATGATCACATTTGTGGATACTTGGTATTCAACAAAATGCCAATGCCATTTGACAGGGAAGGGTGGCCTCAGGGCCACAGGCCAATGCCATTTGACAGGGAAGGGTGGCCTCAGGGCCACAGGCCAATGCCATTTGACAGGGAAGGGTGGCCTCAGGGCCACAGGCCTATTCTA
>NW_008345269.1:497605-550614 GCF_000622305.1 Nannospalax galili
AGGCGCGGGCCTCCTGTAACGAAATCTCTGTGTAATAAGATGTAGGAACCTGATTTTATGACTGATTTTTTGTATGCTTTCAGTAAATAATTTCGCATCGTTTTAAAATATGCAAAGCTTAATCCACATGTAATTCTATAACAAAATACTTGAGAATGAATAATTCATAAGTAATAGAAATTTGTCACAGTTCTAGAGACTGGTAAATCAAAAACCAAGGTTTAGGGGCTGGAGAGATGACTCAGCACTTAAGAAGTTACGAGGACTGACTGCTCTTGCAGAGGACCCGGGTTCCATTCCCAGCACCCACATGGCAGCTAACAACCATCTGTAACTCCAATTCCAGGGGATCCAATGCCTTCTTCTGACCTCTGTGGGCACTGCATGACACGGGTGCACTTATATACATGTAGGGAATACACTGATAACGCATTAAAAAAATAAAATAATTTAAAACTATTCAAAAATCACAGTTTGGTGATGTTTAACAGCCATGTCTGCCTGCCTCCAAGCTGTCACCTTGCCCTCAGGAAGCAGTGGTGACTTAGGTCGACCCCGTCCATTCTGTTGTAAGGCACTATCCAGGTGCGAAGGTGGACTCTCATGACTTACTCCCTGAAAGGCCCTACCTCCTAATACCTTCATGATGATGGCTGTGTTTCAGAATGAATTTTGGAGAGGACACTACCATTGGAATCATATCAATTATTTTTTCTCGGCCTCTCGGGAATTATTCTAGATGGCATGGCATAGCATAGGCACCAGCTATGGGCTATTCTCGTTGGGCAAAATGAGTGGGATTAAGCTTTGGGTCTTTGGCTGAGGGTAGTTGGGAGGACACAGGCAAGGATGTGGGTAAAGGTAAGTCAGTGCTTGGGAAGAGCTTGGTTTGGTGTGATAATACCACTCTAGAAAACACGAGAGCTTGGCGATGCTGGGCTGCTCCCTGAAGGACGTTGAGCACCGGGAGCTTTTGCTTGGCTGTGGCTGCTTTGGTCTCTTGAGTTCATCATATTTACATCATGGAATGAAGACCTTGTTCTCGTAAAATCTGTTTTACCAAGAACAAACTCTCTTAGCGAGTATAAACAATTATGTAAATGCATTAGCAGTCCTGGCACAAAAGAGAAGTCCAATAAATGTCATATTTATTATGCCCTGTTCTCTTCTGAGTTAGATCACATTACCTCGAGATCTTGCTTTATTTGAATCACACTGTAGCAGCAGCAGTAGCTGCTGCTAATCTCAGATCCACGTGCTCTAATTCTCTTCATAAAGAGAAGTGTGGAGTCCTGGAAACCCGTGTTTGCTTTTCCACATAGCAGTCCTGGCTGTGGCAAGTGTCTACTCAGACGGTGAGTTCAAGGCAGGCTGGTTATCAGCTCAGTCCTGCTTCCTGTTCACTGACCTGAGACTGCCTTGCTCCAGCCAGTTTGACTTTTGTTCGCTTCTACTTACTCCACCGACGATATGTATATCAAACACAGGTCCTGAATTTCCTGATCCGCAAGTCATCACTACCCATTGTGGAAACTAACCCTAAAACTAAACACTAATGTAAATACTGCAATGACGTCTACATGCCTTGACAGAGGCTTGGAAGATCAATTCTATTTCATAAGAATGTGTAGTGAAAACCTTGAACAGAAGAGGTTTCAACTCTCAGAGCAGATCTTGAAGACACGATTACAGTCTTGTTCACCCACCGGACAGTGACATCTTGAACACAGAGCTTGGAATTCTTTTTTTTCCCTTTAGACAGGGTCTCCCCAGCTGGCCTGGAACTCACTGTGTAGACCAGGCTGGCCTCATTCTCTCAGATCCACCTGTTGCCACTACGTTTGAACTTGGAATTCTTGACTTTCAATTATTCTTCACTTCTTAAAAAAAATTGACCTTAAGGTTTCTTCTCTGAGTGCCTGCAAGTTTTACACTTTAGTGGTTTAGTTCGATTTTTGAACAGGCTTAGCAATGTTTTCCTCAAATTTGGTAGCAAAATGCAGCACGATTAGAGTCAGATTGTGAGTTGGGCCAGCGTGCTAGAGCATGCCAGGGTGTGCCAGAGCGTGCAGAGAGCTCCAGCTATGCCATGTGTTGACCGTATGCTCTTGGGTATGACATCCAGCCTCGACGGTCTCACTGCTGCACATGTAAAATAGAGACACAAATTGTACTGACCTCACAGTATTCATGTGGATAATAAATTAGTTAATATTTGCAACGTGCTTATAACAGTATCTAACACTCTGTAAGTACTTCATAAGGTTAGCCATTGCTGTTTTAAGTGCTACATAATAATTAGTCATTAATTTTATGCTGTCATTTTGTAGACGGCGTCTCTGGGGCAGCTTTCCGAAAGATACAGATTTTAGGCCTAGCGCACTGATTCTCATAGCCCAGCTCTGAATATGAATCATTTATTCATTTCAACCGGCTCTCCTTTTTTAAGACAACTCAATTTTCATCTGAGACAGAAACAAGCAAGGAGTCTGATTTTTCTCAAAACATTAACAAAAAACCTGAAAACTAGCTCACATTTGAGGAATTTACAATGTATCAATTTTAATAACGAATGACTCAAAATCAAATATGTAATACCACATTTGATTATATGTAAGTCAACATTAATTCTGATTTTATGTGCCACTAAATGAAAAAGGTTATCTATTACACAATGTTATTTTAAAAATTGTCATGTGAGAGAGGGGGAGGGGGAGAGAGAGAGGAGAGAGAGAGAGAGAGAATGCCATGCATGTGTGTACAGGTGCCTGCAGAGGCCAGAAGACATGGGATCTCCTGGATCTGGAATTATAGGTGGTTATGAGCCACCACGTGAGTGCTGGAATCTAAACCCTGGTCCTCTGCAAGAGCAGCAAGCACTCTTAACTGCTAAGTCCTCTCTCTAGCTCTCTGACATTTGTTTTATTTATTTACACTAATTAAATTATCACTGTATTGCATTTCCAGAGTATGACGTGATGTTCTGGGCTAGTATAGGATGTAAAATGACTAACTCAAGCTAATTAACATACCCATCAGTTCACTTACGTGTTTTTCATGAATTGCGTCTCCCACTTGCTTTCAAATGCATAATATACAATCATTGACCATGTAGTCGTTCAGCTATGCCACTGATTTCAAAATTATTCATCCTGTCTGGCTCAGTCCTCGTACCCACTCACCAGTAACTCTCAATCTCTACTCCCTTAAGGACTCTACCTCTATTTCAATGAGCCCATCAACTTTGAGATTAGACATAACTGGATCATGCGGAGTGTCTCTCTGCCCCGTCTTATTTCACTTAGTGTAGCGGACCCTGCACTCAACCATGTTGTCGTAAGCAGCAGACGTTCGCTCTTTTCGAAGCTGGATCCTACGCCATTGCATGGATACATCTGTTGGATGCTTTCTGTCTTTTGACTTTTGCAAATGACACGAAGATGGAAACGTGTATCTCTTTGATTTCTCTTTTTTTGCCACATATTCTCAAAAGTGAGGTTGCTAGATTATATATTTGTGATTTTGGTTTTTTTGCAGCAACTCCGTATTAATTTATAGTTCTATGATGAAGACACAATGGTCTCTCTTTCCTCCTCATCATCCTCATCCTCATCCCTGTCTCCTCTTTCTTTTTAAAACAATTCATTTATTTTTATTTTGTGTGTATGAGTGGTTTTGCCTGTATGTATTTAAGAGCACCTGTGCATGCAATGCCCATGGGGATCAGAAGGGGTCTTCGGAGTCCCTGGAACTGGTGTTAAAGATGTTGTTAACCACCTGCTAGAACGGATTTTATCAAAAAGAAAAGAGAGACAGGAACAGTGGCATGTATGCCTGCAGTCCCAGCACTAGGGAGGCAGAAAGGAGGAGGGTTGCAAGTCTGAGCCCAGCCTGGACTACATCTGGTCTATGGAGCCCCGTTTCAAACAGAAAAGGGGGGAGGGCCCTGGAGAGATGGCCCAGTGGTGTCTGTTGTCTCTATGTCAACAGGACGCATCAGATACACCAGGAAACACTGCCATCTCTAGAGGAGAGACCAACTTCGGTTGTTCCCGGTTCCGGGCCCCAGTTGCCTGATTCCCTCTCGTCTTCAACCTTCTGGCCCCTCTACAGCGTCTCATTTTAAATGTTCTAGATCCCATGTGACCAGTTAGCATATGACAGTGTGTGACAAAAAACTTGATCTTTGTGTGTGCATGTGTATGCATGAGAGTGCATGCGAATGTGTGTGTTTATGCATGTTTTTGCAGTTGCATGTTGAGGCCAGAAAACAACTTTGTGTATTATTCCTCAGGTGTCATTCACCTGTTTTTAAATTTTTTATTTATATATTAGTATCAGTAGTTGTGTGTGTGTGCGTGCGTGTGTACGTGCACGTGCATGTGCATGCATGTGTGTGCACCACAGTGCACATGAGCGAAGGCCATCACGAAGTCAGTTCTCTTTTCACGTTTACATGGACACCGGGGTTGAACTCAGGTCACTAGGCTTTGTGTGGCAAGCATCCTTACCTGCTGAGCCATCTCTCTGTGCCCTGCATTTTGTGTTTTGAGACAGGGAGCCTCTCAGGGTCCCGGAGCTCCTCAAGCAGGCTTGGCTTGCTTGCCAGTGAACCCCAGGGGTCACTTTTATCCCCAACACCAGCACAGGGATTACAAGCGTGTTACCGCACCTGACTTTTAAAATACTGAGTCTAAAAAAGTCATCCGCAGTCACCCCCTCCACACCTTCCTATTTTACAAATATTGATGATTTCTCCCTTTGATTTTGTCTTTTGAAACAGAAAACTCTAATTTCTCCATGGAGTGTGACTTAGGAGAAGCCAGGTAGCAGAAGCCTTTTCTGTTTGATGATTCTGAGGAGTTCAAAGGACCCCTAGGTGCCTCACCTGTAATGAACACCCCACTGAAGGACAAGGACAGTGGTTCACCAAGAGCTGCCACGCGCCCATCATCACCTTCCCCAGGGTTCCACCCTAAACCTAATCGGTGGCTTCCTTTCAATGATTTCTCTGGAGTTTGAATGTCCCTGTGTGTCCTTCAATCCTGCCTTTACTGGCATTTCTCATGCATTCTCTACCCAACCCTAATACCCACTCTTAATCCTATGTTTACATGGGTTTTGTCTAAAATCTTACTTCTTGGGTTTTTTTTAATCCTTTATCTCTTTGGCTGTTAGGTTTTTAGTATTTAATCTCATTGACCTTTAAGCTTTTCTGCTTTATTTTAAACCTCATTTATTTTCATTTATTGTTAACTGATAATCGCCCTCGCTGGCATTTTTAGTCTTCTGTTAAAGTCTGCTCTTCGTGTGTTCTTTTGGTTTTTCCCTTATTTTTGTGATTTTAATGTTTCTTTCTCATCTCCTGCTCTTCTGTAACACTCCTATTTTTCCTTCCTTCCTCCGTCCCCTCCTCCTCCTCCTCTTCTTCCTGGTTATGGATAGCAAGGCCTGTCATCACAGGCGTAGTAACCACAGAGCAGACCTGGGCTAAAATAAGGGAATTAAAGAAAATTAGATCTTAAGAGGCAAAAATAAAGTGTTGGAGAAATAACTGGGAAGAAATTGTAGATCCTGAGAGTGGATCGGTGACCTGGTGCCCCTGCAGTCCGCAGCTCCGGGCCAGCCCCTTTCACCGCAGGACGGAGCGGCCCTCCCTGCTCCTCACCTTGTGCTCCTTTGGCGGTGCATTGCTTCTTCCCCTTTGGACCATCCTTTTTGATATTTTTAAAAGAGCACTTAACATTATTTCTAGTGCTCTAAAGTGCAGTTACTTATCTTTGGAGACCTGAGTTTGGGCCTTCCCAATGGTTTGTTAAGTTCCACTCAGCTGGGGAGAACAGTAAAAGTGAATAGCTGTGAACTATTCTTTAAATAAAAGTCTTTTCACAGGACGTCCCTATGAACTGGCCGATGCTGGAGTATACGGCTGATTCGAAAACATTCCCCTGTGTCTTACAGTCACACTGTAGACCTGCATTGTAGACCCTCTCAGGGTGGGTCACACACAAAAGTAGCATCAGCCTCACCTCCTGGACCACAGGGTCCCAGCCACCAAGCACGTCTAGCTTTGATGTCAGCGCCTTGTTCGTATCGTTTACCTCCTATTAATCAGCATTCACGATACATTTATTTTCCAGTAAAAAGAAAGCACATTTTCACTGTGTTGTCCAGCTGTCCCACCGGCCATTACTCAACCTTGGAACAGGAGCTTAGGGACCTAAGAGACTAAGTTAAACCAGAGCTTAAAGCCCTGTTGTGACCTGTCATTATTCAAAGCCTGTTTTAAACTCTCCCCTGGTATCTTAATGGACAATTTATCCCTTCCTCTTCCATCGATGATTTATATGAGCTTAAAATAAGCCCATTTCATTGTGTCAGAGAAAATGTAGAGCTCATTTGAGAGTCTATTTAAAAATAAACTTTTGCTAAATCAGAGGGAAAAATAGGAAACTAGAAAAGCCAAGACTTCCCTTTAAATCGAATTTAAATATTTTTATAAATTTTTACCAGTTTAAAAAAGTCCTCAGGTTTAAAAAGAATCAGTGTGAGAATATCTGAGTTTATGAACTGGGATAACCTGTGTGGCCACAAAAACAGCCTGGGGAACAGGGTCTAGGTTGAGACACTGGTGGCTCCTTGCAGGGGGCAAGGGGTGCTCGATTTTATCCATCTCACTGCTTTAGACTGTGACACCCTGAATCTGCTTGTCAATCAGCAATGTCACTGCTCAGTGAGCAGACCAACAGGCCATGTGGCACAAAGTCTCCCAACCCACTCAGAATACCCTGGGCGATGTCTTGCCAGAGCTCACCTTCACCGACGGGATAGCAGAGTGTCATTTGTGAAATCCAGACAGGACCTTTCCAGTGTTTTTCAAATCACATCCAGAAATATGAGCTAGAAGGTCCACACATGTTCTGTAGGAATTCGCTGTTTCTGTCACTGTTTCTGTTCCAATTAAAGTCTTTGAAGCATAACATTAAGTAGGCCCTCAGCCTAAGCTCTGCTTGAATTATTTGGGTGGCATCCTGAGAACCCAGACTTTCAGGAGGGTTTAACGGCAACACTAGTGAGCACGTTAATGTTCCTGTGGCAGGAAGTTAAATGGCGAATTTATACTAAGACAGCAGGAGATGGTGGAACCAGATTTTTCAGAAGGGATGAGGACAAAACACCAAAATGCAAGTTCTCAAAAGAAAACGTTTGAAAATTGGTGGTGACTCCTGGCTTTTCACCCCGATCCAGGAGTCCTGGGTGGAGGAAGATTCAGTGAGAAGGTTTGGAACACCACGTGCAACAAGCTGGGCTGCAGAAAGCATACATGTGCACACACACACATACACTGATGCACACCCCTCACTCACAGTCATACATACACACCTCACACACACACACACACACACACACATACACACGCACACTGATGCATGCACCCTCACTCACAGTCATACATACATACATACCTTCACACACACACACACACACACACACACACACACACACACTCCCATCCCCTGCACACACTCCCCAGCTCATACACATTAAACAAATGCACACACACACAACTCACACACACACACATTCCTCTGCTCACACACATGTACACTCCCATACATACTCTCTCACTCATTCACACACACACACCTACACATTCACACAATCCCCCATTCACACACACACTCATACACACACACACACTCACACGGGCTTTTTCCAATTCTTCAAGCATCATGAGGGACTGAGCAGGAAGAGCCATGTAGTTTACACAGACAGAAGATACTGATGACTCACGCCCCACAGAACAGTTTTGCTACATAAAAACATCTTGTATGTAATAGTTTTTCTGAGACAGGGACTCACTGTGTAGCTTAGACCGACTCTGAACTTACGATCCTCTCAGAATTACAGACGCACACTGCCACAATTTTTAATTTTTGAAAAACATAATTGATTGTGCAAAAATAAAACACTTGTTATCTTATTATACATTGACTTTACCTTATTCATATAAAATACATGTTATCTTTGTGATTTCAAGTCTGAGCTTTGGAGGTCAGGATTGTGGTTAAGGAACAAACACACACTGTTTTCCTCGTGATGTGGGGAACTTTCGGACTAACTGGAGCAAGGCCAGTGTTTTCACTCACTGCTCCACAGCCTTGGTTTTCTGTTATGCAATGATTGAGGATCTTAAAACAAATGATTTGGTTTTTAAATTTATTATTTTTATTTTACGTGTATGAGTGTATTGCCAGCATGTAGTAGGTGGATCTGTGTCATGCAATGCACTAGGAGGTCAGAAGAGGGCATCAGATTACTCTGGAACTAGAGTTAGGACAGTTGTTAGCCATCATGTGGGTGCTAGGAAACAAACCTGGGTCTCCTGCAAGAGCAGCCAGTGCTCTTAACTGCTGAGCCATCCCCCCAGCCCTATCATTTGTTTCTTATACGTCTGAAGATTTAATGACTTTAGTGTTAGCATTGCTTGTTATAGTCTCTTTTAAAAACTATTGTGTGTGTGGTATATACATATGTGTGAATGTATGTGGGGTGCACCACACTCATGTATGCAGAAGAGGATATCACCTGTCATGCTCTCTGAGCTACTCTCCTTATAGAGTCTCTCACTAAACCAGGAGTTTTCTGGTTTTCAGCTAGACTGGCTGGCCACCAAGCCCCAGCGATCCTCATGGCCCACCCCCACCCCCACAGCATGGAGGGTGCAGGCGTGCATGGCCAGGCCTGGCTTTTTACATGGGGATCCATGTTCATGTCCTCCTGCCTAGCTTATGCAGCAAGCATGCTTACCCACACATTTACCCGCAGAGCCATCTCCCTTCTTAATCACAGTGTGTTCATCTCAGGAACGCATCCTGTCCTGCCTGTCCATTTTCCTTTTAAACATTTATTTATTATTTTTATTTTACCCGTATGAGTGCATTGCTTGCCTGTGTGTAAGTGTACCCATACCATGCAATGCCCGAGGAGGTCAGAAGAGGGTGTCAGATCCCCTGGAACTGGAGGAATGGAAGGTTGTTAGCCACCACATGGGTTCTGTGATTCAAACCAAGCGCCTCTGCAAGAATAGCCAGTGCTCTTAACTGCCAAACCATCTCTCCAGCCTCCCCACCCTACCCCCAACCCACTTTTAGTTCAAATCTTCCTGTTCTGAAGCTACTCTCAGATGAGCTAGAAATACAGTCTCCTTTCTAGGGAATGCAGAAAGGTAAATATTTTTGATATGCAAATTCAGGATTTTATTATCATGAACCACAAATCTCTCTTACTGGTAACCAAACCAGCTCTATAATTACTGCTTGAAGGAAAGGATTCTGATCAAACATTATAATGTCAAAGATGTATTGGAGGGATGAGTTTTATCCTAACATTTAACTGCGTTCTAGCCAACACCTACATGGCAGGTGTTAGCTCTTCAATTAAATTGTATTATACTTTGCAACTGTTTTGTTTGGGAGGGTATAGCACTGTGCATAGCTTAAATGTTGCCTGCCACTGCTGCTGCTCACATCTTCAAAGGCATGAGTGGGTACCTGGTTTTACACATGTTCTCCAGTCTGTGAAAGCTACAATCTGCTGTTTGAAATGCACGCCTCAATGACTTTTCCCTGTGTGTACCAAATAAGACACCAGACAGCGGCTGAGGGGTAAAGCCAAGGGTCCTCTCCTCACCCTTCAGAAAGGAAGGTTAGCCCCACTTTGTCTATGTCTGTTGTTAAAATATACACATCCACAATAAGCTAGAAATTTATGAATTTTTTTTTAATGGGATCTTGGTAGGTAGCCCAGGTTACTCTCGAACTCACTATGTAGTCTAACCTGGCCTCAAACTCATAATCCTCCTGCTTCAGTCTCCAGGCATCTGGGACTACAGATGCGTGCCACTCTGCGCATCCCACCATGCAGGTCTTGAGGTGAGTACCTAGTGTAGCTATTGCTTTTTCTGTTATGCATTGATTCACTAGTCTGGGAAGAGCAACCATCTCCATTAGAAAATTGCTGGCCTGTCTTGTTAGGGATCAAATGTTAAGTCTCCCTGTCATCTAAATCCATACATTGAAACTGTCATCTCTCGGCTTGTCTGTATTTGTTGATGGGGCCCGTTAGGGCAGAATTAAGGTAAAATGATTCATAAGATCTTTCTAAGAAGAGACAGGGGAGAGCTGTTCTTTTCTCTCTCCACACACACGCACTAAGACCCTGTGGGAACACAGCAACACGCGGCTGACTACACATTCTGACTAGGGCCCTCACGGGAAGCAGAACGGGGAATCTCTACCTTTGGAACTATGAGAAAATAAACTGCTGTTCATCCAGTCCATGGTATTTAGCTGTGTCAGCGTGAGCTCATAGGTACAGATTCCTGACTGGAGCCTAGTGTTTCTAGTGGGCCCTACATTGTGCAAAGTTCCACTCTCCTGCTAAGAACTGTGGTCTTTATATTGAGCTGAGCATGGTTATTTAAGAGTTTCCCACTGAGACAGAAAGCTAGATGTCCCCCACTCTGTTTCTGACAAGGGCCCTTCACAGCTTGAAGATTGCTGAGGTGTTATATCCTTGAAAGACCTTCCTCAGTGTGTGGGGCTTGGAGAAAGAGAATGGAGGGGGTTCTCTGGGCTCCCCTTGTGGAAAGACAGAAACCCTGTCAGACCAAAGGCCACACTTATGAGTCATCTAACCTTAATTCTTCCCTTAAAGCCCCTGTCCACAAATATAATAAACACACAGGGATCAGGATTTCAACACATATTTGGGGGGCGGACTCAACATTGACCAGTAACAAGGCAGGAAGTTGAAGGTGCTGATCTAAGTTCCCAGTGGTCAAGACATAAAGTATACAAAGAACCTCAGGTGGGTCCAGGAAGCATAGGGGTGAGGCAGGGGAAAGTAAGAGAGTCCTGGCTGTAGCAGGACTTTGCTTCTAGTTGTTTCTGAGGCCCAACTGTGCCTCTCTCTTTAGCAATTTCATGTTGATCTTCTTACTTCCTTTCAGCCTAAGTTGCTGAAGTGGAGTGTCTGTCACTCACAATTTCAGTGTTTTTAATGCAGGAAACATGACTTCCAAACTTGATAGAACTCAAGACTCCCAAATAGTAGTGGAACATGCACGTGGCACGTTGGATTTGCAGTCCACTCATCTTCCCAATGAACTGCTTGCCCAGAATGACCTCTGCATCCCGCATCACTGTGAGGGTTGGAAGCAGCCTCATACCACTGTTAGAGTTATCTCACAAACCATGGAGTGAATAGAAGTGAATTTCTATTTGGAGACACTGAACTATTTTTTTAAGATTTTCTTTTCACATGTGTGGGTGGGTGTGGGTACATGCGTGTGCGTGTCTGTATGGGTACATGTGTACAGGTGCCTGTAGGGTCCCAAGAAGAAGCTGGAGTTAAGGTGGGTTGTAAGTTGCAATATGAGGGCTGGGAACTGAACTCTGACCCCTGCAGCAACAGTAAGTTCTCTTTATAGTTTTCAGTATAAAAATCTTTCAGGTGCTTTGTTAAATTTATTTCTAAATATTTTACTCATTTAGATGGTATTGCTAAAGGGAATTGTTCTATAACATATTTTAGGACTGTGTACATTAGTGTATAGACATATAATTCATTCTGTATAATGATCTTATTTCTAGCAATCTTTTTGAACTTATTTATTAATTTTCAAGATAAATTAAACATGATATTTGACTTTTAATCTTGAATACATAATACAACTCCAAAAAAATCTTAGACCACTTCCAATAAATATATTTTAACAAAATTTATTATTTTTAAATTAGCATGTACATTATAAATATAGCAGTATTGAATGAATTAGGAAAGCACATTCTATAAGACAAGAAACAATAAAGAAGTAGAGAAAAAATTGAACTCATAAACTTAAGATTTGCTCTCTTAATGAGGTTTGCTATGCCCAACTATGAGAAATATCTGGACACTTACGCAGTTGATATATTCCCTTCCATATCACCTATGTAGTGATTTTGTAATAATATTGTTTTTCCAAAGAAGCCAGGACTCTTTCACTACAAATCATGATTTTTTTTAAGATAAAGAAGAAGAACCTAGAACATCTTGAAATGCCAAAACAAAGCTATAAAAAGTTACTGGGTTAGGGGAAGCATGAGAGCCAGGTCTAAAGCGAATAAAATTGACTCGAATAGCTGACCGTATTGGTCTGAACCCACAGCCTATCATTAATCTAAAATTTAAAAATCTGGGCTGGGAAGATTGCTCATTGGTGAGTTAGCTGATGACACCACAAGCAGAGGGACATGAGTTTGAATTCCCAGCATCCACATGAAAAGCTTAGCAAGGCTGCATGTGCCTGCAACCCTGTCACTGGGAAGTAGAGACCAACAGCTCCTGACAGCCCAGTCAAAAAGGCGCTTCCGGTTCAGTGAGAGTCCCCGTGTTGAGGCAATCGAGTGGCGAGCAAAGAGGGAGTCACTGGATATCCTGCTCTGGCTTCAACAAGTGTACCTGCACATCTAGGTGTGTGCCCCACAAACATACACCAGAGAGAGACAGAGAGAGAGAGAGACAGAGACAGAGACAGAGAGACAGAGAGAGATAGAGACAGAGAGATAGAGACAGAGACAGAGAGAGACAGACAGAGAGACAGAGACAGAGAGATAGGGAGAGACAGAGAGAGATAAAGACAGAGACAGAGAGAGACAGACAGAGAGAGACAGAGAGACAGAGAGAGACAGAGAGAGACAGAGACAGAGAGAGACAGACACAGAGACAGAGACAGAGAATTTAAAATTGTGAACCTAATGTCAAATTTTTTTTTTATCTGAAAACGAGGAGCCCAACAAAAGCAGGTTAGAATAGAAGGGATTCTCACTTGAAGACGTGACGACAGAGGGCTGAAGTTTCCTTTAGCTCTCTTACATCATTCACTCTAACGAGTGCGCCAGGTTCCCGAGTAGCAAGGTGTCAGGGTATCTGCTTCCACAAGAAACTCTTTGCAGCCAGGAGAAGAACTCCTTAGGGGTAGTAAGTGTATGGCAAATTGGAACAAGAAGAGAATCAGAAAAGAGAATTCCTAACATTGTTCATAGAGTTACACAAATTCTAAGTTCTCTCTCTTTTTCTCTCTCTCGAGTTTCAAATACAGCGGAGAAAATGGAGTCACAGAAATCAGTAAGAGGTATATTTTAAGAGAAAAGAATTAGAGCCTGTGGGAAGAATTGGATATATACTTTATATATGTGATATATATATGTGTGTACATATATATATATATATGTGTGTGTGTGTGTGTGTGTGTGTGTGTGTGTACAATCTTAGGAGAGTTAGATGGAGACATTGAAGTAAGAAAGAAATATTTCCCAAAGCAATTGCACAAGCTCCTGATGTGTCCACGCTATATGTAGCACTGAGACTGTCTCCATCTGTTTGTGTTGTCGTACTGGAGATCAAACTTGGCCTTGTACATATGTCTAAGGAAGTGCTCTCTCACTGAGTTACAGATACCCAAACCATAACCTCTCAACTTTATTCCAGATAATCTTGAAGTTTGGCTAATAGCACATCATTCAAAAGGATTATTATGCCTTATTTCTCGATTTAACCTATGATGATTATGAACTATTTTTTCCCTATGGTAATACTCTTTGCCTTCAAAAGAACAGAGGTCTGGGGACTACAGAGATGGCTCAGCGGTTAAGAGCACTAGCTGCTCTTGTAGAGGATCCTGGATCAATTTCCAGCAGAACAGGAAGCCTGAGGTCTTCAAACCCTCACAGAAAACAATTTAACAGTGTGTGAACTAAACAGACACCGTGGAAACTCAGTACTTAAAAAGTTACTGCAACCTTATTAACCACCAAGTCAGGAAAAGCCATTTGAATGTGGACAGAGAATGGGGGCTGGAGAGATGCTCAGCCATTAAGAGCTCTGGCTGCTCTTGCAGAGGACCTGGGTTCAATTCCAGCACCAACATGACAGCTAACAACTGCCTGTAACTCCAGTTCCAGGGGATCTGATGCCCTCTTCTGACCTCTGTGGCTATTGCACACACGAGTGCACTCACATACATGCAGGCAATATACTCATACACATAAAATAAGCGTAATAAATAAAATTCTGAAAAAGATGACTCTTTCAAAAAAGAAAGAAAGAAAGTGGAGGGGAATTGGCCGCGTTTACCCATCAGACGCTCCACTCTCCACAGCACAGAGGAAACGCCTCGCTTTGTGCCTCGTCCATAGACGGCAAGGAGACCAGTACAAGTGCCCACAAATGCACACATCCACACAATCAAAAAGTTACAAACGCACGAGCGGACAGATTTTGAAAATTTATGTTAATCCCACAAGATTGAAGATGAAAAAATAGGCGGAGTAAGAAGTGAGGGAATAAAGCCGGGAAGATGAGCCCGGGATGAGGCCTGGGCTGGAGCTCGTGATGGGCACTCGTCCAGTGGGCGTGAGAAAAGAAGAATGAAGACGGAAAAACAGAGAGAGAGACACTTCGTGGCATTACAAAGATGAGGAAAGAGATTCAGAGAGAACAGAAGGGAACGGAGGGGGAGACAAGAAAGCCTGCTTCGTTCCAATGCAGAAAACAAACGCCGGTTTCGTGTTTTAGGGCAAAACTCTAGGACTACAACAAAGAAAAATATCTGTACTCCTCGGATACCTCCGTCCTTTGTTGAGAAATGGCGTGTACAACATCCACATGCAAACTCCATACAACATGGCTGATAATTAGTGCTATAAAAACACTGGGAGGCAGACCTGGTGACACAGGCTGTCATCCCAGCTACCCAGGAGGCTGAAGCAAGAGGATCACAAGTTCAAGGCTTGCTTGGGCTACAAAGTAAGTTCAATCCCAGCCTGGACAACTTAGCAAGATCTGGTCTCAATATCTGAAAAATCTAAAAAAATATCTGAAAAATCTAAGCAAGAGCTGACGACATGGATAGCTCAGAAGCAGGGTATCTGACGACACGGATAGCTCAGAAGCAGGGTATCTGACGACACAGATAGCTCAGAAACAGGGTATCCTACGACACGGATAGCTCAGAAGCAGGGTATCTGACGACATGGATAGCTCAGAAGCAGGGTATTTGCCTAGCTTGTGAGAGGGCTAGTCAATGCCTCATATGGCAAAGGTGGGCAGGGGCATGCTGGGAACCACGGTGCTATGCAAACACTATATGTCTGTTTCTTGAGTTAAATTGGGAAGTTGAATAGAATTTCAATGTATGAAATGGTTCTAAAGGTGGGAGAAAGGAGAAAAGAAAGGGCATGAGTGAGGAATTGTGGGACTTTTCTTGAGTGTTTTAATTGCATCAGGCCAGGACTGGTGGGAACATAGACCAGGGAGGCAAGTTTGAGCCGCCTGTAGAATGACCTGTACATTGTGCTGGGGTTTGAACTCTGTGTCCTTTAGCTTTTGGAGTCTCTGAGTTTTCCAACTTAGAAGGAAGCAATAAGGTCGGAACAGTGGTCTTAATGCCTAAAGTAGAGGAGAAAAGCGGAGAAATGAGTCAAAGGAGAGGGTAATGGTGGCAAGCTTCTTCCTCGAAAAGGCAATTTTGGCACTTCAGTCTAGAAAGGATGGAAAAACAGATAAAAGGACGCTTGGTGGCTGCCCCAGGGCTCTGTTCTCTCCTGTTTGCTAAGAAAGGGCTTGGCTCTTTTTTTATTGAGCATCTAAGCCCCTCCTCTGCTTTGAGGCATCTTGACTTTGCACCACTGCTACTTAATGCTGGCAGTGCTGGTCTGCTCTCTGCCCTCAGCCTCTCTCTCCCACAGGAATCTAGACTCACAGGCAGACCCAACCATCAGAAAACAGCTCCTGAGACATTGGAATCAAATCAGAAGGAAAAATGAAAGCCTACTGGTTCTGAGTCAGTCTTTGTCAGTGACAAAAGAAAACAGGATCACGTTCTCCACTCTGCTTCATTTATGGGAATTAAGTTGGATCAGAGAGACATAATACCTGGACCCCAGTGAAGTCAGATGCTGTACATCAAGAGCACTGACTTTTCAATGGAAATATTCTCATTTAACTTCAGAGTCATTGGACAGGAGAACATTTCTGCATGTCACGCGCTTCATTCACAGAAGGCCACTGTAAAGAAATATTTCCACCAAGGAATCAGCTTGGGGAAGGAAGCCGTGAACTTAGCACTTGAAGACTACTTGTACACCATTTTCTATACATTTCTTTCCGTTATGTTCACTTGGACTAATCTGGTAATTCGTGGGCAATAATTGTTTGTGGTGTAATACTCTCTGAGTGTTTAAAAACTCACTGTCCAACTGAAACATGCATATCTAAAAATTCAGAAAGGTCAGGAAACTATTCAACCCTGGGGGTAGGGACTTCACGGGGGAGAGATAGAATGTGGTGATGTAAAGGCAGAAAGGAGAACAACAGAGTAGAAGGGGTTAAATAGGGTGGAGAGTGGGAGGGGGGCAGAGGAGGGAGCGTGGGGAGGACAACTAACCCTAAAGACCTCTAGAAAAGCCATATGAAAACCTACCATTATAGAAGCTTCTTAAAGTACATACATAGACATCATAAAAAGAGGTTAGAAAGTAGTCACTTTATAACAGGGGATGTTGTCTCTACTAGACACCATAGGTAGCAACATGAATCCCCAATGCCAGGGATGGACTTCCTCTTTTGAAGGTGTGGACCAGGGGTCCCATAGACCCTCAAGCAATATTGGCCCTTTCCCCGCTCTTAATTACCCACTAGAACTCGACAGTAAGAAACTATTTCTGAAGACACCACATACATGAACTGTAGAACAAACAAGGAGAAATGAAGCTGGTGCTGACTTCAAAGCCTCATCTCTACTGTCTAGCTTTCAGAGTGCTAAAAGGTGCTATACAAGCTACCTGAAGGGAAAATTTAGCACCACCTCACCCAGCTGTGAATCCTGTGAGCTACAATAACTGGCCTGGCAAGATATGCCCCCTGGTGGAATAGTGGCATGAGTGTTATGGGAGTGACCAACCACTTTCTAATTAGATTTAAGGTCTGCTTCATAAGATGATGTCCATACCTAACATTAATATCAGGCCTAGGAACCTGTGGCTAGACAGGTCACAGGTCATAGGGGAGAGGATACTACTATTATTCTGCTAAGTAGACATCATATTAAACTGACTCGTAATGACTTATCATTATACCCATAGATTAACGCATCTCTCAACTCTCAGAAAAAAGCACCTTTATACAGCAGATGGTGGTTAACGCAGAAAACCACAACTGATTAACATGCAGAGAACAAGTGGCTGCAGACTGTTTATCCCTGAATAGGACACCTCTATCAAACTTCTGTGTCCCAAGGCTCAGGGATCATGGCAGAAGATGGGGCAGAAAGATTGTAAGAGCCAGAGGAGGTGGATGACCAACCACACAGAAACAGACTTTTCCAGAGAGCTGGTCAGTTGCTGTGAACTCACAACAATGGAGACAGCATGCACAGTGAGCTCAAGTCAGACAAAATCCCAGCATAAACATGGAGAAGTTGGTAAGAAATCCCAACCCTACCTAAGGAGCTATTGGCAACTGATGACTGCTGGGAAGAGGAGATCAGGTCACATTTAAGGGTGAGACTCTTGGTGGTTGACCAGGCTCCAGTGAATGGACACTTACTGAAGGGCATTTGGGAATACAACCCTGATTCAAACATATATATATATATATATATGTGTGTGTGTGTGTGTGTGTGTACACTATTTATTGTATATATTCTTATATTTATATACAATAGCATATATTACACTATTTATATATAGTATTACAGTATACACACACATATATATTGCAGTACAGAAATTTGGTGCAGGGGTAGAAAGGGGGTATAGATACAGGAGGGGATCTAAATATGATCAAAATATATAGTACAGAATTCACAAAAATTCAATAAAAGTTTTTAAAAGGTAAGCCAGCAGGGCAGGTGGCTACATGACGTTGAATCAGTGTGTGTCAGCTATAGGACTGCTATAGGATGGCAATTCCTTTGCCTGCTTGATAGTTTAATAATACATTAACAACATAAATAGAAAAATGTACATGATCGTCTGGAATAGAAATAAAATGTAGTTTTTCACTGCTTGATGTTAAATACACAGTTAATATAGCTCCAAACAACTAAACAAAACAATACCTGGGGTAAATCTCACACTTATGTCCCTGTTTAAATCCAGCCCTGTAGATTATGGAGAAAACTTGAAGGGTTGGGTGCTCAAACCCAGCTCATGGAGGTCAGCACTACCGCACACCAAATTCTGCTAATAACTGACAGGATCAGGTCATGTGAGACACAAGTATCTCACAGAACGGACCGGACAGCAAGGCTATTCCCACAACTTCCATTCTCCCAACGCCAAGCAACTTGCTCTCTAGTTGAAACTTGACCACACCACAGTTTCAATATTTTGCTGTCTTGAAATTTAGTCCATTACTTTTTAATTAAAACAAAGGTAGCTTATTAGGACACGGCAGAGGACAGCCAGATTCTTTGCCAAAATATCCAAGGAAAGGCCTCTAGCCCAGTTTCTGTTTAAGTCCTTGCTTCCCTCTGGATCCTCTTGAGCCAGGACTTCACATGTTCAGTCCATTTACTCTTAGCACTGTAACAGCATGAAGTACTTGGTGTCTGTAAATGAATGCATTTCTTCTCGTCCCTGCTCAGGCCTCGCTGTCTTCCCCTCTCTGCACAGTTCACTCATTCTTACACCCTCATCTTCAAGTACCACCTAGAAAGTATGCCCGGGGGATGAAGAAGCAAAAGTACAAAGGGCTGAGACTGTCTTTCTTCAGGGCCCTGCTACTTCTTTAGAGAAAGATCTCACTCAGGTCCTTTACCAGTACAGCACACTGCTTCTCGCTTAAGAGAACAATCACTGTCAGATGGGCCTCTATCCACTTGTATACAGGCAGCACTAACTGAACTCCCTGGGTTATTGAAAAAAAGGGGGGGGGGTGGCTGGAGAGACAGCTCAGCGGTTAAGAGCACTGGTTGTCTTACAGAGGCCCTGGGTTCGGTTCCCAGCACACACGGTGGCTAACAATCATCCCTAACTCCAGCTCCAGCAGATCTGATGCCCTCTTTTGGCCTTCATGGGCATTGCATGCATCAGTACACTTACATACATGCAGGTAAAAAACACTCATACGCATAAGATAAAAATAAAGAAAATTTAAAAATTAAAAAAATAAAAAAGAGGACATGAGGTTGGGAGGGGGACATGGTAGGGGCCTGGGAGAAGTTGGAGGGGGTTAGGGAATTAATACGACCAAAATGCACTGTACATGTGTGCAATACACATCATTGTCCCAAGAACTCTTTGAACGGAGAGCTAATGACATATTGTCACTTACTTACGATGAACTTCAGAATCATATATCTGAACATAATCTGAAATACTTAGTGTCTACTGTTCCCTGTACTAGTTCACAAACTTCAATTCTTTTTACTCATAAAAGGTTCATATACTTTCTCATTATATGTCTCTCTCTCTCTCTCTCCTCTCTCTCTCTCTATATATATATATATAGAGAGAGAAGAAATAAAGAGAGAGAGAGAAACTGCTAGCACCAGCTAGGACATCTATCTTATCATTATGTCCCTCTGTAGATATTAATATCTACATCAATTCATAGCCAAAGATATCTATAGGTAATAAGACAGATGACTGGGGCTGCAGAGATGACTCAGTATTTATGAGTACTTCCTGCTCCTGCAGAGGACCTGGGTTCAATTCTCAGCACCCATATTGGATGACTCCAAAACGCCTGTAACTCCAGCTCCAGAGCATTTGATGATGCCATCTTCTGGCCTCTGTGGACGCCTGCACACATGTGGTGCACACACACACACACACACACACACACACAGAAACACAGACACATAATTTCAAATAAATGAATCTTTTAAAAAATAGATTCATGAGTAGTTAGACACAGAGGGTAATAAAAGCCTCTAGCACATAGCCATTGATACAAGACAACATCCATAACAATGACAAAGGTTTGACCCTGATGCATCTGATACGTGGTAGAGTTCTCACCACATCAGGTTTCCTCTCAGATACTGTCTTTGCTGATTGGATGATGGTCCTCAATCAGCTTATCCTCCCATGGATAAGTTCTATTAATGTGTTCTCTAATAGTGAATCTTTACTTCTCATTTACCATATCAATCTCTAACTTGTGGAACTCTTTAACTCACTGTAACTTAAAAGGCCCCTTAGGAGAAACATGGCTCAGCATATATAGAAATCTAACAGTAGAGCCGTTTAATATGCAAACCAAATTCAGTCCTATTCACTGAGCAGACATTAGCTGTGAGGAAGGGAAATAAATAAATAAGCAACAATGAATCACTGATAACGTCTGATTAACGATTTCTTGTTACAGGGCTGGAGAGAGGACTCAGTAGTTCAGAGCACTGGCTGCTTTTGCAGAGGACCCAGGTTTGGTTCCCAGCACCCACATGGCAGCTAACAGCTGTTCATAACTCCAGTTCCAGGGGATCCAACTCTCTCTTCTGGCCTCCTTTGGCATTGCATGAACATGGAGCACTTACATACATGCAGGCAAAACATTCATGTGCATAAAAAAAAATCAAAAAATTTTTAAAGATTACTGGTTAAGGCTTTAAATCTTTATTAAACGAACCTTTTCTCTCTAGACAGACAGCTGGTCGGGTTCTTGTGGTCACGTCTTCCTGCAGAAGAAGAGAGAACAAATCATCAGAAAAGCAAAAGGGACTATTTTAAGACATAAAAATTATATGAAATTCAAATTTCAATGCCCGTGAATGCCATTTTGCTGGAACACAGCCATGATCATCAGCCTATATGTTGTTGAGGAGGTTTTCTCCTATAGTGGTAGTGTTGGGCAATTGTAACAGACCCTATAGTCCGTAAATTCTGATATATTTACTACCTAGATCTTTTTTAAAAAGTTTGCCAAACCTGATTATAAAACAAGGGCCAGCCAACATGGTGGAACATGCCTTTGGTCCCAGCATGCTGGAGTCAGAGGCAGGCAGATCTCAGAATGGGAAGCCAGCCTGGTCTGCAGATTGAGTTGCAGACCAGCTAGGGTTACATATTAGGACCCAGCCTCAAAAAAACCTAACAAAAACAAGGGCCACTGCTTGGGGAATTCTTTTCAGTGCCTTCAAACTGCATTAGTTAAAACTGCATTACCTTCTCTGTGAGTGACAGAAACCCAACTCAAATACTAAGCAAACAAGATTTATTGGGTCATGAAGTTTAGGAATAAATCTGGTAACAGGCCAGACTGAATCAAGTTTGGGAACTTGACTGTATCAGAAACAACTGCTGATTTTTCCATGGTGACAGGCAATCCTGAAAGAGAGACGCTCTCTACCCTTCTCCCGGTGTTGTTGAACAGTAGTGTCTTAAGCCTACAGTCCCACATGGTAGAAAGCACAGCCTCTGGCTGTTCCTGTCCCCAGTGGAAAGATCTGGCCTCTTTGCTAGTTGCATCAAAGGCCACAGGACTAACTCTGTTATGGACCAAGTGTGATCCAGGCTACCATCAAACAAAACGGTGGAGTGAGGGGTAGAGAAGCGGTCTGTGCCAGGAATGACTGATGGAAAAATGGATGCCCAGAAGGCAAAAATCAAAAATCAAAACAGCCAGCAGATGGCCATGTAGAAAGAAAGGAAGATATTAGCTCTTCCTTTTTTAGGGATAATAACAGCTCAAAAAAGTGAACAGACATCTAAAAGTTTCCATATGGAGAATACAGCGCAGTTCCCTGTCTGTACGCGCTCCTGGCTGATACCCTTCAGACAGCGGTGACCAAGGTCCTAAGCATGGAGACACATCAGGCTGCTGTAAATTACAGTGCATTCCACAAATTAATTCTCTGAATCTATGTGTCCCTAGTCAACTACCATGCCCAGTGTTCCCATCGTCATCTAAGTAATACCAGCCTTCTATTAAGGCCCAGTGGAGAGGGATTTGGAGAGCTGATTGGTTTTATGCACAAAAAGGCAGAAAGTAGGGTGGATGGTGTCCCCATCTGGAACCACAATGTCCCATCACAATCCCACAATGTGATTGGGATGAAGCAGGGTGGGAAGTACCTGGCCTTTGATGGTAAACAGAGACTAAGGGGTTGGAGAGGAGCTTCTTGGAATGCTCTGCTGGCAGCAGCATTTTGCCACAGCAGGATCCTGGCACACGCCCCAGGAGTAGCCGGGTCTCCTTCTGGCTCCTAAACGGGAAGTGGAGTCAGTGTGTCAGGCACTTCCATCTGCAGGGCAAGCAGTATGAGGATTTCGTATAGATTTCTGAGGATAATGGAAGTGCACAGTTCAGTACAGATGACTCACTGGGTGAGTCAGTTGTTTAAAGCTGTCATCACTCAAATCACATCCCAGTGTTATGCCAGTGATTGGGCCGCAACTCAGCTCAATTTAGAAAGAATCTTTGGCTCAACCCGCCAGCTCCTGGCAAGTTCAGCCTTTGTTTTGAGAGACAGGGCTTGACATCTGCACACATAGAACTAACAACCTTGGGGGCTATATTGAAAATAAATTAAAATTTTGAACTGTGTGGTTTTGCATTCAGTCTCCAGATGAGCAAAACATCTTAACACCTTCATTGTGAATTCAGCTCAATTCCCAAACATTTAAACCATCAGGGATACAACGGAACAGGCATTTAGCTGAACAGTGAGCTCGGCTCTGTTTTGTACAGAAAACATGAACAAGGCGTTAACCAGATGCCAATGTTCATCAATGTGTTTTCCATTTCAGAATTCAGAATGTCAACTCCCCATAACTTCTTAGGAGTGAAAGTCTAACAGTGTTCAGCAATTCGCCTCTTTCAAATGTGCTATTTGGGCTTCAGTGCTGACAGTCCTTAAAAGAATATAACTCCTTCACATTGAGGAAACTTGTTCCAGTGTCTGTTAGACCAAGTCTAGCACCTCCAAACTGTAAGCAAAGGTGAGCTGTGCTAGTCTCTTACGTTAGCATCAGACGGTGCAGGAATTAAGACTTTCTGGGAGAAGGAGATGGGCTCGTGAATCCCGTTGTATGTTGGCAGGAAAAATCTTTTCCCTCTGCTTTTCTCTCCGCCTAGACTTTTCTCAAAGTGAATGTGGTGCCCCAGGCAAGTTAGAGAAAATGGTTCCTTTGCAGATGGAATGAGTTGAGATGACAGCAGCAAGGGGCAGGCGAATAAGAGGGAACACAAGCCTATGATTAGATTTAAATGGAGGCTGGATAGAGCCGGCTAACAGGAGGACATGGTGGTGTTTCCCAATCCATCCCCACCCCAGGCAATGGTGTAGGAAAGAGGAATTGGCTGTGTGGCATGAGGTAGGGACACTTTGGGTTCAAAAAGTGGTATTCAGCAGGTTTTGCAATACACATCAATTGGGTTTGCCTGCCAATCTCTTCTTCCAGTAACAGAAAACATGGCTCTCCTTCTGTGCCTGGAGGCCACATGTGTCTCAAAGGACTGACCTCACCCCCTTGCTCCCACCAACTATACTGTTCCTGTAACCCTCCATGTGTGGTCATTCACAGAATCTCGTCCCTTAGCCCCAGAGAGTCTCCAAGCTTGGACATGCAACCCAAGCCATCCCAACAGAGCTTCTTTGGATCCGCTAGAAAGATCCAATAGGATCTTCCCCATTTCCTTCTAAATGCTTACACTGGTTGATGGGAAGTTGAGTGCAAAGAGTGTTCTTACTTTCACAAAGAGCCTACCTCTGAATGAGACCAATAGGGAAGAAAATGAGATCCGAGTGACAGTCACCCAGAGTTACACCAAGATCCTTGTAGGCATTAAGTTCCTGAACGGAAGCGTGCCTGTTCCCCTTGAATGTCCCAGTTACACGAGCCTCTATCACCTTGTTACCTGGTCTGAACTGGGTTCGCATTGACTTTTTATTACTTTCAACTGGCCTGATTGACACAGGTTACGTATTTTCACATTTATCCTGGATTGCTATAGGAAACTGACCAAGCAGGGAAGGACTTGGAAAGGTGTGGCATTGATGCCAGATACCAGGAACCCTTCAGATAACCTCTTACTTGGGAAACCAAGAGCAGGTGCAATTTTTACAGCAATCTGCTTTTCCCTCTCACATCCTGCTGGAGAATTTTTATCTGAAGAGAATGTTTTCTGCACATTACTCAGCCCATCATTAGTGAATCTCAGTTGGAATGAATTCTCGTGCTGTAAGATGCCCACTCCGTTTGTGCTATGACAGTCTAATCTTCAAGTGCGGAACAGCACCTGGGCTAAGACTGAATCACAGAAAGAGAAATCACATTAGTAATGCTGAGCTCTTATAATCTGCCCCCAATTCTTATTTTTGAAGCCTTTCTTCTATAGCTATCATTAGCGGATGAAGACTCTGGTGGCTTCCTAAGCACTCTGCCTGGTTCTCCACAGCATTGCTTTTGGTTTGGGGGGGGTAGAATAAAAGTAGGTAAGCAAGTGACCAGTTTTGAATAAAAACCTACATATCCCTGGAATCTTGTTCTTTTCTAGGAGGCTTGCGTCACAAAGCAAATGCGTTTTTGCATCCTTACCCTCATTTCAAAACATGATTATACTAAGGTTGCATTTATTACTTATATTGAAAAGATTTTCTTGGGGTTGGGGAGGTGGCTCAGTGGGTAAATCATTTGCTTCAGGACTGTGTGAAGACCTGAGCTTGACTCCCCATGAAGCCAGATATGAGGCGTGAGTTCTGTAATCCCAGTGCTCCTCTGGTGAGATGGGGACAAGGACTGGAGAGCCCCTGGAGACCTGCAGGCCAGCAAGCCTCCCCCACACAGTAGTAAACAGAGGCCTAGTCTCAAACAAGGTGGAAGGCCAAGACCAACATGGGAGCTTGTAAGCCCTTTGACTTCCACACAACCACTGTGACACGTGCACACCCACACCCAAAATTTTTTAAAAATTTAAAGATTATTTTTCATAGCAATTCAAAACCCTACGCACACCCTGCCTACTCTTCTGAAGTACTTGTTTAATTGTTTTGGAGGAAAAAAAAGCCAATTGACAGAGAAAATCTGAAACAGGTTCATCCGGCTAAACATCCTTTGACCTGTTTCCTCTTAGAATGTGATATGGGACTGAACTGCACATTGAATTCTCATGATATCCGTGATAAAATGGATACGGCTTACTGGACTTTTTGTAATTAAGATTCTACTACTCAAGTATTCATTCTTAAGGCTCTGGCTGGATAGTTCAATTGTTTTCTACAATCTGTTCAGTAAAATGGCCCATTTCCCTGTACCTCAGTGAATTCACTCGTAGCAGCTAGCCCAGGGAGAGGGTTTTCATCTGATGAGGCTGAGGGTCATGTGTAAAATCAAGCCGAGTATCTGGACTCACGTGGGACGACCCCTCTTCTTTCTAAGATTTCGACTCGTTTCAGACGTGTCCAGATCCCTTTCTGAACCAGCGATGGGAGCAGCACAGGATTGAGACCGAGCGGAGGTCTCTCTACACTGTAGCTTCTCTTTCCTCAGCAATGCTCACCTTGTGACAAAGTTGGAGGTGTTCATAAAATAACAGTGTGGTACGGCATTAGCACTGACAGGTGGGTAAATGCTGGTGCCCAGCCCACGACACCCCACAGTGCTGTCATCCTCACAAAGCGATGTACTTTTGATGAACACGAGGCCTATGGCTCTGGCTGTCTAAAAGAGCTGGAATCTCAGGTGCCCCTCACCCCTCAATTGCTCACACTCTCTCAGCCACACTCTTGCCGGGCACAGTTTCCACTCAGTTACTTGGGAGGGAGGCGCCATCTGAGTGGCTCTTATGACCCGAGGTCCTGCAGGTCCAGGAGTCAAGTATTCCTGCTGGGGCATCTCAGAGCAAAGCATGGACTCCAACCCCCAGGTGTCCTCATGGCACATTTAGTGTGGACAATACTGGTGGGGGTGGTGGGGAGGCAAAGGTGAATTGAGCAGGACATTCAGATATGTCACCATGGATAGCTCCTTTGTCTTGGAGACCCAGACTGAGACTGGTGGGGTGGACTTTGTATTCAAAGCCTGATATGAAGGGTTAAAGTTCAGAACAATGACAGAGGAAAATGGGAAAGAAAACTAACCAAAGAGGCCTATAAAACAGGCTGATGGGATCAACTAGGGGTGAAACCCCTTAAGTTTACATGGCCCCAGTTTTGCTGCGTGATGCTTCCTAGGAACATGTTAGTCAAACTGCAGAGGGCATATTTTTTAATAGATTTATTTTTATTTTAATGTTTATAAGTGTTTTGCTTTCATGTTTGTAAGTATACCCAAGAATGCAATGTCCATGGAATCCCGGAGGGCATTGGACCCCCTAGAAATGGAATTATGGACTGTTGTTTTGCTGCCTTCTGGGTGGGACAGAGCCTGATTCCTCTGCAAGAGCAACCAGTACTCTTAACCTCTGAGCCATCTCTCAGCCCATGGGGAGTTTTTAAGTGATTGGTATGTAGATGAATTGCATTAAGAGTATAGAGGCAGGAAAGTGAAGGGCTTGGACCGACACTGCCATGATGGACTGTGTAGTTTTGATGGTAGCCAATGTAGTCTAAGCAAGAAAAAAATTGTCCAGGGACTATGGAGTGAAATAAGTGCTTAAATACATAGAATTCTTTTCAGATATTACTATTTCTTCGCTGGGATACTAGAAACACTTACATTAATGACAGCAAATGCTAGCTTGTGGGATATGGTTAGTTAGTTCCTGCGGGGCCCTCTGGGGGCAGCTGGACCCGGCGGGCAGGTCGCTCGGGAGGGACTACCCACACGTGGGGGGGGGGGATCAGGGAAGGAGAGTGTGCTGTCCGCCGTTCCACCAGCCCTCCTCGCGACAGGGAGTCTAGTCAAGCAGGAACTCGCTTGCGTTATAGAGCTTAAATAGGCAAAAAAAAAAACCGCAGTTTGGAAATCCCCGCCCCCAAAGTCCCCTCCCGAATGTATCCAATCAGCTTAAAGGTCAACCTGGCACATGGGCAGGGTCCCATGGGCATCAATGATGATCACGTGCTGATCACGAGACCCCAGAGACGGAGAAGTGTCCTTCAGCCAATCGGGAGGTTTTTAAAACCAGTCAAGCCTCACCCTCCTCGCTTCCTCTCAGCGCCATGTTTGCAGGGTCGCTCGTTGGCTCCCACAGGTTCCTCCTGGTTACAAAGCTCAGGGATCTCAGGGCCGTGGAGTCATCATAGGTGAGGACACCAGGGAGTCTGTCCCGCCTTCCTGGCCCACCTGCATCCTGCTGCTCTGTCCCTTGTCCAGCGCTCATAACTGGAGTTGCTTTGGATTGACAGCTGTGTTTCTCATGGATTCTGTGGTTAATAGAGTCCATTGCCTCTTTTACTTATCAATAGCGTGTTCACATTTTAGAATATATACATGGACATACATCACTTAGATCTTTAGATTATACCCCCTCAAATTTTAAATAATCCAGTGTGTGACATATTTGTAGTTACTTGTTACTTAAATAAGAATTTATTAAACATTTTTTATGGGTTAGGCATTGTGTTTGGTAGTTACTGATTTTTTCTCATCCGTTGGTTATTTATCCAGTACATAAGGGAGCATAACTTGCAAGACACACACACACACACAGGCACACACACACCCAGGCACTTTCATATAACACCACCTTATCCTGCTATTTCTTGTGTGTCTTATACCTAGAACTTTACACTCTAATCATATTTCTCTGTGTGTGTGTGTGCATTTCTGTGTATATGTTTGTGTGGAGGGAACACATGCGTGTGCAGGTAATGTGTGGAAGCCAGAGGACTTCAGCAGTTCCTCAGATGCTGCTCACCTTGTTTTTGAGACAGGGCCTCTCACTTGCCTTTAACTCCCTAACTAGACTCAGCTGGCTGACCAGAGACTCTAGGAATCTGTCTCTTCTGGAGTTACCGGCACTCACCACCAGGCCCAGATTTTTAGTGTGAGTTCTGGTGATCTAATTTAGGTCTTTGTGCCTCTAGGGCAAACGCTTTACCTACTGACATATCTCTCTAGACCTCAACCATGTTTTTATTTCTAGTGTCATTTTAAAAATACAAAAGTGGGCTATTCACCCTCCCCAAGACAATCACCCCACACTAAGGGTCCTGGACAACACGCATTCATAGTAAGCACTGAGTGTGTGACTCGCCCCTTGTTTCCATAGATACACTACTCCCCTTCACCTGATGTTTCCTGTAGAAGTCGCCACATTCTCTGTAATCCAGCTGCACCCCTCAGTCAGAACTGGGGACCCCGGAGCCAAGCTGGGCCAAAAAAATCACTGCCCTAAAACATACTGCATTCAGGACCTGAGGTCTGTCTAGATGAGCTCTCATCAGAAATTAAACTTGCAAGCTATAACACTTGGGGGCTTGGGCAGTTGTATGGAGAAAATTCACTCAAAGAGGAAGAGCCTGATGATTAGGCACAGGGATTAGAGAGCCAGAGATTAGACCTATGACAGAATGTTCTGGAAACATCAGAGCTGTGGAGCCTTGTGCTTTGGAGCACAGCTGAACCCTTCTCACTTTACTCCCCCGATTATTCTGTCCTCTGTAGAAACATTCACATTTTCCTTAAGGTGGTTCAAGTCCGTCTATTGTGTTATTCAGCTTTACATGACTATAGTGGAATTCCTGAGGCTATTAACTTAGAGAGAAAATGTATGTTAAATTCATAGTTTTGGAGGTTAAGTATGAATGGCCTAGCAAAGCTTGAGAGAGGCTGACCCTGAGTGCATTGCCTTTGGACACTGATGAATCCATTGCATGATACTGTGATGACAGTGGTGAAGACTTATGTCAGAAGCAAACAAGTGACAGCCTCTGACAAGAGCAGGCTGGGGAGAGCACAGTCCAGGCCTCATAAGCCTGTTCAGGGCACACTCCCACTGATCTAAGGACCTCCCATAAGGCCCTTCCTCCACAAATCTCCATCACCTCCTGTCCTAGCTCCTGCTATCACCTGGACATGGGCCAGGGTTATCTGAGGGAGTCTCACCTGAGGAACTGCCTTCATCAGATTGCCTGTGGGCATGTCTGTGAGGCATTTTCTAGACGCTGATTGATGTGGGAGGGCCCAGCCCACTGTGGGTGGTGCCATCCCTAGGCAGATGGGTCTGGGCTGTGTAAGGAAGGTAGCTGAGCATGCTGGGGGAGCAGGCCAGTAGAAGCATTCCCCCCATGGTCTCTGCTTCAGTTCCTGCCTTGAGTTCCTGCCATGACTTCCCTCAGTGATGGACTGTGACCTGGGGGTATAAGATGAAATAAACCTTTTCCTGTGGTATTTTATATGATTTATAATGATCACTGTATGATCATTATGAATTTATATGGTCACTGAAGTCGGTATACCATGAACATATTGTTACCTCAGCTTGTAGATAAGGACTTGATCCCAGAGACATTTAATGAGAATCCATAAGTTGTAAAAGTAGTTACTAGGAATTAAGAGCCCAATGGGTTCCAAAGGTGATTTTTCTCTCTGGATTAAATTAAATAATGAAAATCTATAATGAGGCTGGAACACAGAGTGGGTTATTCCTAAGAACCCATAATCCACCATGAAAACACAACCATTTAGAAAAGATGCTGTAAACATTAGGCAAAGAACAGCTAACAAAGTTATAGACTCTCCATCAAGTTATAATTTTTCATCTATTAAATTTGCAAAACAGACAACAAATCAAAATGCTCTCAAACACATTTAAAGCTAGAGTGAAGTGACTCCTTTCTACATTGCCCATTGCTGCAAAAACCGGTAAAAGCTTTTTTGGAGAGGAATTTGGAAAAACATTTCAATAACCATTAAGCATTCACATACTTTGACCCATGTAATTTTACCCCTGGAAGAAAAATAACCTTAAGAAATATTCTGAAGGCCATTCAGTAACATTTACTAAAGCTATCATAAAACAATTGGGTACCTCTGAAATGTGCAAAAATCATCATCTGTTCAAGTAGAAGTCTGTGGGTTTGCTGACTGATTTATTGACAAAATGAGATACGTATACTGGGCCAGACACAGAGGTTCACCAAAGCAGGCAAATGAACGAATGTGGAAAGAGGCATTGTGATACAAAGTCAGATTTGGAGAAGTCTAGATATGCAGTGTCCTGTTTGGTTTAAAGACCTTGTATTAGAAGAGTTCTCTAGAGGGACAGAGAGAGTGTGTGTGTGTGTGTGTGTGTGTGTCTGTCTGTATGGATGAATAGATGATTGATAGATGATGATAGATAGATGATGATGATAGATAGATAGATAGATAGATAGATGATAGATAGATAAATGATAGATGGTAGATAGATAAATGATGATTGATAGATAAAAATGATAGACAATAGATGTAATAGACAGATGGTAGAGAGATGACTGATAGATGATAGATAGATGATAGTTTATAGATGATAGATGATTATAGACAATAGATGATAGATTAGATTAGATAGATAGATAGATAGATAGATAGATAGATAGATAGATAGATAGATGATAAATAGATAGACAGATATAGACAATAACTGGATTTACGAGAATGGCTTTCATGATACTGTCTGAGTAGTCCAACAACTGTCTCTACACGGGGAGGCTGAAAACCTGGCAGATGCTTGGTCCACAAATCTTGGTACATCTGTAGTCTTGGTCTGGCTCTGAAGGCCTGGAGGATTCATGGAGAGCTGCTGGTCTTCAGTCTACACTGGAAGGCTGAAGAAGTTAGAGTCTTATGTCAGCAGGGTGTAGACGCCTTCCTTTGGGACTCTTTACTTCTGGCCTGCCAGTTGGACCATGTTGCCCACACTGGGGGATGGTCTTCTCTCCTCAGCTAATCCTTCCTGGAAATGCCTTTGCACACCTACCCAGAGGCTTGCCTCTTCCTTGATTCCAGATCCTGGCAAACTAATGGTCATGATTAACAAGTGCAGACTTCAAATTTGCTTCTGAGCTTCCAGGCAAGCAAAGGAAAAAGGAAATATCTCTGATTTAGCCTGTTAATGAAGAGCTAACACAAGACTTTCCAAGAGAAATAAGTTTTCTTGTATTTAGTTCTAAAAGAAGTCTCTGTTTGGGGGCTGACAAGAGGACTCAGTAGATGTGTTTGATCATTGGTACCAGTCATCATTTTTAGAAGTTTTCTTTGAAGCACAGTAATGGCCAAAGCTTTCCTGTATTCTTTCTCAGTAAAATTCTAGAAGCTACTATGATGGGCTGGATTATCTAGGACATTCAGGCAGGGGTGAGCACCATACGGGGTCAACCTGAATGGTGTGGTGGTTTGAATGACAACATCCCCCAGAGGCTCATGTATTTGAATACCTGGTCCCCAGTTGGTGGTGCTGTTTGCAGGAAGGGGATCATGGAAACTTTAGGAGGTGGAGCCCTGCTGGAAGAAGTACGTCTGTTGTAAGCACTGTGTGCAGAAACTAGACAGCCCCATGTTTCTTTCCAGGAAACAGTTTACTTGGGCCAGCCTTTGACTCAGTGAGTTCACAAGCCAAAAGACAGAGCCCTGAAAGCAGCAGAGCCCAGCCCTTTATGCCCCAGTAGTCCCCTTCTCAATTCTGTTTCTTTGACTCCCATAGATAGCAACAAATATCCTGATTGGGTGTGTGGAATGCCTCCCTTTGTGCTAAGGGCAGACTTTGAGAGGTCAGAGTGTTGCCCCACTTCCTGCTGCTCCCCCGCCATGCTTCCCACGTGCAGAGGAAACACGATCAGCTTCTGGCTCCTGACGCCCGGCCTTCCCCATCATGATGGACTTCATCCCTCTGGGACCATAAGCCACAATCAATTCTTTATCCCTTAAATTGCTTTGGACATGGTATTTTTATCACAGCAATCAAAAATAACTCAACACAAATGGGAAGCTTTCTTTCTAAAGTTGTAATGAAAAATGGAAGTAATATTTAGTGCAACCATACCAGTAATCCTGGCATATTTGAAAGTCTTCCTGTCTAGTTTTACAAATGTTAGAAATTATTTGACCAATTTTAGGACGATCTGTTTACAGCACGACAGAATTCAAGCTGTCTTTCCTTACCTGTGGAATCAACGGTAACGGTCCGCCCTCTCTGCAGCGTCATTTCTGTTGCAGTAAGAACTGTAAATGGGCTGGAGAGATGGGTCAGCAGTTGGGAGCACTGGCTGTTTTGCAAAGGACCTGGGTTTGATTCCCAGCACGCACATGATGGCTAACAACCATCCATAACTCCAGTTCCAGGGGATCTGACACTCTCTTCTGATCTCCACGGGCATTGCACAACAGGCGTGCACTTACACACATAGGCAATACACTCTTACACATAAAATAAAATAAAAATACATGAACTATTTTAAAATGACTTTCAGATGACTGTGTTAACCGAGAAGGATAGACACTCATATACGAGCTTTGGCTTTGCTTCCTGCTGCATTTCCAACCACCAAGATGACCTCACCATCTCTTTTCTTCCTAAGATAGAAGCCAGAAAGGAGGTAACAGCCATTGCCCCAAATCAGCACATTAACGGACACTAATCTCCACCACAACACACATTTCCTGTCCTTACCTTCCCATGCCAACTGCAAAAACAATTAAAGAACTTGGAGTGGTCTGAGGGTAAAGAGACTTCTGCAGAACCTAACTAGATAGTTCACCTCTGAAAGGGCCTTCGAAGGATGGAAGACACCGAGCCAAGATTTCTTATAGCTGAGAAACTCTGGAAAGTTCCTAAGAAAAGTATTCTGCCAGCCTCTCGCTTTTTGGAAAGGCAGAGCTGATTTTTCTGGTTTTGTTTATCTCTGCTTTATTTCAAAAAGCTTGGCCGCCTGACTCGTAGCAGCCCAGCACTCCACCTGGATTTTGCTGTGATATTTTGCTGTAAAAGTTGCTTTGTGTGAATTTTCAGCCACCAATATTTGTTCTTCCTGTATATAGGAAGAAACTAACAGCTTTTACTTAGTTATAGTGGAATTTCTATGTCTTTGTAGCATAAATAAATTCGACATTACCTGCACACCCTCTTGTCATGACCCAGCAGTTATTCCTTCATGTTTTCTCAGGCTTCTAAATTTTTTAAAACAATATTTTTCTTTATTATTTTTATTTTTTGTTTATGAGTGTATTGCCTGCATGTGTGTAAGTGCACCCGTGTCGTGCAATGCCTGTGGAGGTCAGAAGAGGGTGTCAGATCCCCTGGAACTGGAGTTCTGGACAGTTGTTAGCCATTGTGTGGGTTGAACCCGGGTCCTCTGCAAGAGTAGTCAGTGCTCTTAACCAATGAGCCGTCTCTCCAGCCCCAACTTTTATTTTTTCAGTCAACATCAGACGTGAATCTCAAGGTCATTCATCTTACGGGTAAATTGCATTCCCGTCCAGTACTTCCCTCTATGCACCAGATTAACCTCTCATCAAAAGCCCCCATAGGGGACTGGCAGCCTGGCTTGTGGGTAAAGGTGCTGCCCTATGACCTTCACAGTGGAAGGAGAGAACTGATTCCTGCACATTGTACTCTGACCATCACACGTGCACCATGCTATGTGCACACACACACACACACACACACACAGAGCCAGGGACACAGTGCTCAGCCCTGCAGTGGTGTCCAATCTTCAATGTCAACTTGAAAGGACTTAGAAATCACCAGGAACAGCACATCTGGGCCTGTCTAGGAGGGCATTTCCAGAGAAGTTCAACAGAGCAGGGACCAGGGACAATCCACCCTAAATGTGGGCAGCTCCATCCCACAAGTTGAGGTCCTGGGCTAAAGGAAAAGCAGGATGCGAGCTGAACCCCAGCATCCATCTCTCTTTGCTTCTCGACTGTGGATGCAGTGTGGCCAGCTTCCTCAGACTCCTGCTGCTCTGACTTCCCACCATGATGGACTGCACCCTCAAACTGAGCAGCGGAGTCCCGTTCTTCCCTAAGTTCATTTTGTCAGGTCTTTCAGAGCTAATCTGCCTGCATTTATGTTTTTCCTCATTGCTCTGTTCAGTTTGAACAGTGTGTACTTTCCAAACACAGAGGGGATAAGCTTGAATGACCCCAAGCTCCTGCCATCTCCTCTCTATCTATTGTGGGCTGAGTAATGGTCCCCTCGAAAGACATCTATTTCCACCATCAGACCTCATAAATGTGTTGCTCTGTATGACAAAAAGTGTCTTCACAGATGTGATTAAGGGAGTTCCTGAGGGTAATCACAAGGATCCTTACAGGGGAGGCAGGAGGATCCATGAGAGGGAGGGTTGTGAGGCAGCAGAGATTAGAGATTAGAGCGAAGCTTCTGAAGCCAAAGGATGCTGACCACTGAGAAGCTGGCGTAGGTCAGGTGGAGCTGCCTCCTGCAGCCCACGGAGGAGCAGCTCTCCAGCACCTTGTATAACTCCATGGGACTCAGCTTATGCTTATAAGCAGAGCTGGAAGATACTAAATTTATGTCTTTTTTATTTTATTTATTTTATGTGTATGAGTGTGTATTGACTGCATGTGTGTAAGGCATCAGATTTCCCTGGGACTGGAGTTATATATGCCTGTTAACTGTCATGTGGGTGCTGGGAATCGAACCCGGGTCCTCTGCAAGAGCAGTCAGTGCTTTTAACCACTGAGCCATCTCTCCAGCTCCAAATTTATATCTTTTTAAGTCACCACATTTGAGGCTTTTTGTTTCAGCAGTAAAAGAAAACATCTATGGATTTCCTGATGGTTCATGAGGACCTAAGGAAGCCTGCCTCATCACACTGCTCTAAGACCAAGTCGTTCCTTGTCCTATCAGTGTGTCTTTCTCTCTACCACACAACCATCCACCTGAAGTGCTTCATTCAGTAATCTTTAGTGAATTACCCAGTCACTGAGGCATCACTAGAATCTCATGTAGAACATTCCAGTCTCCAGGGTGGTCCCTCATGCCTCCTAAAGCTCATCCCTACCATCTAGCTGCACTCTGGACAGACGCTGATCTGCTTTCTGTCCTGTGGATTTGCCTTTATGAGGTGGCTCTTCTGTCCTATGATCACCTAGAGTACAATCTTAGTGTGAGGAGACTGTGTGTGAGGGACTCGCAGCAAAAGCTGAGGGCTTCATGGGCGCATCCTCACAATGTGCACCTTGTGTCATATCAATCTTCAGGACAGCAGAGCATGGTGGTACACACTGTTGATCCCGGCACTCAGGAGACTTTGCGTTCGAGGCCAGCCAAGTCTACATAGAGAGTTCCGGGTCAGTCAGAGCTACATATTGAGACCCTGTCTCCAAAGAGAATGAATGAAGCTTCATTCAGCATCTTTCTCTTCTGTACCCAAGCTCTCAGCTCACAGACATTATTTCTACCATCACCACCACCGTTTGTCCACAGCACTACCACATAATGAATGCTAGATGATTGTGTTACTAAAAACAATTTCAATAATAAGAAGCCATGTTAAAATAACAGCCCCGTAGTCACTGAAGTCATGTGTATGTAAACAAAGGAAAGCAATTCTGACACGAGCCCTGGCTGTTTCTCTTTTCCAACTACGGTGGTCCTGACATTTTCTTATGGTGGAACACAACTAACAATTCACCCAGTCGGCCAGTTCTGAAGTTTCAATAAAGTTTCTTAAACGTAGAGGTCAAAACACAAGAAATGATTTTTAATTATTTGGTTTCAAATACAACATGCGGCCTCAGGGATTTCCCTTCTCACTTGTGGACCTCTGTACTGGGTCGTGGTTATTCCAGCTGCCTAATTCCTTCAGCCGTCCATGCCTCCAGCACTTATTGTGCCCCCAGCAACCTGCTTGCTCTCACCCGGCTTCCAGCCTGCCTTACAATGCTCTGTCTAGGTGGCTAAAGGGGGCTTTTCCCCAAAAGTGCTCAATCTATTGAAGACAAGTACCTCCTCAAAGTTCTGTAAATTATCACTGTCCGAGAAGATGACAACTTATGTCACTACGAAATAGGTTCCTTGTTTCACTCACGCATTTCCAAAAGAGTCAATGTCACTGCGCAGACATTTTAACGTGTGCGACTCCAGGACCCCAATGTGGAAGACTTCTAAATGTTTCCTGGTCTCGGTTCCCCAGATTCTTACCATTCTTCTGGCATGGAGTTAATAAAATCAAAGACAACTTTTCCTGTAATGATCAAAAGCTGATCTTAGTTCCTTTGAGACATAAGCAACACAGAATTTTCTGTGAATAGAAATTCAAGCTTCATCTTAAATTAAAATTTTCCTCCTAAGAATTTGCTTAATAGGTCCCCAAAGAACAAATGAAAAGAGGCCACAACACAGATGGCGGTGTGTGGGTCTAAGATGTGGTTCTGCCGTTTACTAATGATTTTTAGAAGAAATTTCAAAATATTAGTGCCACGTGGAAGAGGTTAGGTATATTTTCTGAATTCTACTATTTGACAGTAGCAAACTGTAATTTGCCAGCTGATTATCTGTAGATCTTTACAGGTAGTATTTAATGTTGTTGACAGAATGTTTTTGTTCAATAAAACTGTCACAATAGATAAAAAAATCTTCAGGTTCCAAATTACAGAATTTGGTATTTGGCCTTGACTCCAACTCTAAAAGTCAAAGTGCTAAATGTCTTCATTGATTTCACCTGTTTCTGTGAACCAGCAGGTGTGAAACGGGACCTAGCAGATGATCCAATCACCATGTTCTTTGGACTGCTTCATCTAAAATGTGACTGTTGACCCATTTAAATGGGAGGTTGGAAAAAAAATGAAGGGATTGTCTTTGCATACCAAAGTTCATAGGTACAAATTTTTGTTTTTAATGTTTATTTTCTTTGTTTTGTGTTTTATTTTTCATTTGGGTGTTGGTTTTTTGTTCGTTTGTTTTTGAGACAGGGTCTCAGTATGTAGCCCTGACTGGCCTGAAACTCATAAAGACCCACCTGCCTCTGCCTCCCCAGTGCTGGATTAAAGGCATGTACCACCATGGCCAGCTGGGGTTATTTTGTTTTGGGGGGGGTATTTATTTTTATTTTATGTGTATGAGTGTTATGCCTACATGTGTATAAGTGCACCCATGTCATGCAGTGCACTTAGAGGACAGAAGGCATCAGATCCTCTGGAACTGGAGTTATGAATGCTAGCTGCCATGTGGGTGTTGGGATTCGGACCCATGTCGTCTGCAAGAACAGCCAGTGCTCTTAACCGCTGAACCATCTCTCTAGCCCCCTGGGTTTTTATTTTTTAATCATGCAGAAAAGAGAATAAGTTCCTGTTCTGGGCACTTTTTTAGGAATGGTACTGTCATGTCTTGTATATGAAATGTCCCCCCAAAAGGCTTGTGAGCGGAAGTCTCCATAGTCCAACTGGTGATTCTCAGAGATCATGGGGTTCCTGAGGGGGCTGACTTTATAAAAGTTTCACCCACTGATGAGTTCATACCGAATGGGTTACTGGGAGGTGTCACCTGTCTGGGGAGCTAAGTCGCTGGGGACGTGACTTTAACAGGTATATCTTGTCCCTACCTCTCTCTCTGTCTCTGTCTGTCTTTCTCCCGCCATACTTCCTGACAGCCATGAGATGGGAAGGTTGTCACTGTCATACTGTTTTTTACGTTTTCTGTTTGTCACACTCATCTAGATGCTTCTGCCTTGACATTGCCCAAAAGCGATGGAGCCAACAGACCTTGGACTGAGCCCGTGAACCAAAGCACGCATTTCCTCCTTTGTGTTTTTGTCATTTTGTCACAGCGATGAAAAATTAACACGTATTTATGAAATGTTAGGAAATGAATAATTTCCTCAATCCTAGTCAACGTAGCCCCAGAGTAGGTTATGGAAGATAAGATACCTATAAGCAAGATGGTTAAAATAATTTTTAAACAGAAATATCTCACATTTATTTGGCTTTTATAACATTCAAAGCACAATTTGTATGTATTATCTCATTAAATCCAAACAATAATCATAAGATGAAATATTTTCACCCCAATTTTGGCTCTATGATAACAAAACTAGGAAGCTTAAGTTGAACAGCATCACACAGCTGAGCATGAAGGAATGACATGAGCTGAGGTTCCCCCAGAGCCTGGGCATGTAATCGCTGCACCATGATCCACAAGGACCAAGAGGAGACGGAGCAGTGTGTATCCAGGGACTATCTGTCCTCCTTCCTGATTGTGAGTTAAAGTCTTGTTTGCATAATGATGTGATTTGTTCTAAGGGTCGTGGTTCTATGGCCATTGTGAGCTGTGCGTTCATCCCTATGTGCTCCTCTTCTCTCTCCCACTGGCCACTCTACCCGTGACTCAGGACCTGTCTCCTCGTGTCCACCATGTGATGCTTGCCTGCCTTTGTTTCCACAGTTGCTTTGCCTATTGAACAATCAGTCTTTCTGAGTCATTCTGTTTAGGAAAACAGACACATTGCCCCTTGCAGTTGTGCAGGATCAGACAGCTGAAAGGATGCACAGGGTCCTCAGGCTGTGCTGATAAAAGACTCCATGAAGCGAAGAGGTCACCACACAGCAACAGCAAAGAGGTAAGTCCAGGGAAAGCAACCAGGGAGGAGGGAGACCTCCAATGTTAGAGCCTGTGTCCTTTCTCAACTGCAAAGAATGAGCTTAGACCTCAGGTCCAGACAGCAAAATATGCACATAGGCTGCTTGAACCCAGGAGAGCCACGTCTTCAAATGGGAGTTGTTTATGGTTTTGTTCATATGACCCAAACCAGCCCATTGACCAAGCTCAATGACAGCAATCAAGAAAACATAAGCCGGGTACAGATAATGTATAATTCACTGTCTATACGCAATGCTGACAGGTTGACAGGTTGCTCCAACCCATCTTGTACACCAGCATAGGAAAATAGCACACTTCATTAGGTTAAATCAAGTCACCCATGGTTTTCCAAGGATGGGTACAGCTGAGAACAACAGCTCCACGTGTGCAGGTTTGTCCTCGGTTATGCACAGTTAACCATGGCCCACAATTATTAAATAGAAGCCTCCAGAAGTAAGAAGTTTTAAATCATTGCCATTGGAATACTTAATGAAATCTCACAGCACCCATCCGTTAGGCACTTAGTAGGCACCTCAGCTATCAGTCAATGATTGTGGTATTACAATGCTTGTGTTCAAGTAATCCTTAGTTCACAAAAAGTGGTACCAAAGCATGAGGCTAGCACCACCTCAGAGACTGTTAATCTACCGTCTACTCCTACAGACTGTGCGTCTGGATAGTTCATAGAGGAATGATATAATGTTTGGTTGGTTATTGACTGGCTTTGTCGTTAGCACAGTCTTTCCAAGACTCTTCTATGTCAACCCTTTCTTTCTACTTACAAACAGTATCAACACTGTGTGTTTCAGGTGGGACACAGACATTTCAGCAGTCTGCTTCTCAGCTGGAGGATGTTGTAGTAAGTGGTCACTGCCAGTGTGGTTGCAGATGCTCGTGCACAGGGGTGTAAGTTTTCGTGCCCATGTTTTCATTTCTCTTGGGTGGAATTACTGGATCATAGAGTTACCTATGGTTAACTTTTTGAGGAACTGCAAAGCTCTTTTCCAAGGGGACTTACCAGTTTATGTTCCCATCAGCAATGTGTAAAGACGGCAATTTCTCCACAGCCCCATGAGCACAATTATTGTCATTCTTCTTTATTATTTTGTTATAACCTACTAGCACGTACAGAGTAGGATCACGTCGTGATTTTGTTTTGCATTTCCCTAACAAATAACATTGGGATTCTCTTTTGAAATGTTTGTTATTTTTGTGTATGTATGATAGGGGGCAGGTATGTACCACATTGTGAGTGTGAGGGTCAGGGGACAGCTTTGTGGAGCCCCTTCTCTCTCTCCATGTTTATGTGTGCTATAGGGATTGACTCGGGTCATCAGACTTGCTGGGCAAGTGGTGTTTCTACCAAGTCCCCAACATTATTATAAAGTCACATCGGTGTGGAAAAATTGATTATTTAGATCATTCACCAATATTTTAATTGGGTAATTTGTCTTTGTTTTGTTGCCCTTTAAGCTTTCTTTATGTGGTCTGGGGAAAAGGCCTTCGTCAGTTATGCTGTTTTAGAATATTTAATCTGCTTTACGCATCTGTTTGTTTGGGGTTGCTTTACGCTTTGGGTGTTGTTCTGACTTCTATTGCTGTGAAAACACCACGACAAAAAGCAACTTAGGGGTGGCATTTGGCTTACATTCAGGGCACAGCCATCATGAGGGAAGTCAGGGCAGAAACTCAAACAAGAATTAAGTGAAAACCACGGAGGAACACCACTTGCTGGTTGGCTCACTCGCTGGCTGAGTTTCTCATAGGCTTATGCCCAGCAAACACTTTTATACAGCCCAGGATCACCAGCCCAGGGAATGGTGTCACCCAGAGTGGGCTGGACCTCCTACATCAAACAAGACAATTCCCCACAGACAGGCCCACACGCCAATCTGCCCCAGCAAATCCCTCACAGTTCAGGCTGACAATCAATGCTAAGCAGGACAGGTGTCCTATCTAATAAACCATGACCTAGCCGAAAGTCATCCAAATGTACACTGAAAGTCACTTCTAAGAGTTTTGTAGTTTACCTCTCATTTATGTCTTTAATCCGTTTTTGTTAATTTTGCATTTTGTATGGAGACTCCTGCTTCATCTCTCTGCATATGGATGCCAAGTTGTTCTAGGACTTAAAATTTTTTATTTATTATTTTTATTTTATGTGTATGCATATATTGCCTGCATGTAGGCTAAGTACACCCGTGTCGTGCAATGCCCGCGGAGGACAGAAGTGGCTGTCGGATCCCCTGGGACTGGAGTTTTTATCAAAAAGACAATTATTTTGTTCACTGAATTACCTTAGCACCCTTGCCAAAAATTATCCATGTATATCTTTTTCTGTATCCTCTTTGGGATGTGACCCTCTCACCCCCACTTCTTCATGATGTGACACCACCTGATACCTGACCCTCAGCAGAGAAAGGGCAAACTACCAGGGCCACCTGAACTTGAACTTGGTGAGCTAATGAAGCTTCCTTTGTGCATCGTTTGGTATGACCCAAGAAGTTGTCATTATTGTGACAAAGAGTTAATACAAACTCTGTAAGGTGCCTTCTGTTCATAGACCTGGTTCATTACTGAGGAAATGGAACTGACGTCCACGTACTGTTAACTACTTGCTAAAATACAAATGTCTTGATGTCATCCTGTGGGGGTTTGAATGAGATTGTCCCCCATAGGCTAAAGGATTTAAACACTTTGTCTGCAGTTGGTGGCTCTGTTTGGGGAGACTTAGGAGTTGTGGCCTTGCTAGAGGAAGCACATCACTAGAGGAAGCCTTGCCCATTTCTAGTTTGTCTCTCTGCTTCATGTGCCTGTTTGAAGATGTGAGCTCTCAGCTTTCTGCTCTGGTTGCCGCCTGCCACGCCTCCCCACCACGGTGGACTCTTGTCCCTCTGGAACCATAAACCCAATAAACGCTTCCTTTTATCAGTCGCCTTGGTCATGGTGTTTTTATCACAGGAACAGAGAAGTAACTAAAACCAAAGTTGGTACCAAAGAGTGGGGTATTGCTGTGAAGAACATGACCATGTTAGTTTTTAGAGGAATGTGGAATACTTTGGAGTTTGGACTAGAAAAGAGTTTGAATGCTGTATGCAGAGCTTAATGGGTGTTCTAGTAGAGGCCCAGCTTGCTCTAGATGGTTCAGAAGGAAATGGAAAAGAAGACTTAACCAGCAACTAGGATTTTTTGGCAAAGCATCTGGCTACCATCTACCTAAAGTCTAAGAACTTTCCTGAGGCTAAATTAAAATGTAATAGATTATTTCTTTGGTGGAGGAAATTTCAAGACAGCCTAACATTGAATTGGTGGTGTGGTAACTGATAGTGCATATTACGCAGATCTACAAAGAAAAAAGAGCACTAGAAAGTTTGATAATGTGGCAGCTAAGGTGGGTACTAGAAGAGTTTGTCTTTGATAAGGAGATTACAGTCCTTAAAGAGAGGCCTCCGATTGCACGTGCACAATGGAAAGAGTACCTCAGGGCAAGAACCCAATCAGCTAAGCTTCCAACTTGTGAAAGGGAAAGGCCTAAGATCGTTTCTGTTCCTAGGAAGCCACAACATGTGCTGGGACAGAAGGGGCCAAAGCCCACACCAAGCCGATAACAGGACTTGGCAGTGTTCTTCCCATGGTGCTGGTTTCAGAAGCATGAAGAGGCAAGAGTGAGAGGCCATCAGCTCTTCGTCTGTGCTTTCAGAGAGCTGCCAAAGCCATGCAGTGTGCGGCAAGGGGATCCCTGCATGAGAAGGCTCTGGAAGGCCAAGAGGCCCCGAGAAGGCACTGCATGACACTGTGGAGGTCAAGCCTCGCTGGCAACAGAGACCTAAGATGCTGGAGATACCATGGCTGTGAGACATCTGCAAAGGAGAGCTGTGTATAGGGAGTGGTACCAGCCCAAGAGAGAAACACATAAGCCAGGCAGCAAACCTGGATGATCTGAGCCATCTAAGCCCTATGGAAGTAAATTCCAGGCATCAGACATGGAGCTACAGGATTTGGTGTTTGTCCTGCTGGTTTCTGATCTTGCCTTGGTCCAGTATTTCTCAATATGCCCCCATTCCTCTCTTTTGGAATGGCAACGTATGTCCAGTTCCATTATATGTTGGAAGTATGTCATTTGGTTTTTGATTTTACAGGGGTTTACAGTTAAGATATGCCTTGAGTCTCAGAAGAGACTTTATATTCTGAACAGTGTTGAGACTTTTCAAAGTTGGAATGGGTTTTACATTAGAATATGGCCTTGAGCCTATGGGGCCAGGCAGTGGGATGTGGTGATTAAATGAGAACATACCCCCCACAGACTCCAGTTGGTAGTTCGTTTTGGGAGGTTCGGGAAGTGTGGCCTTGCTGGAGGAGCACGTCAGTTGGGGTGGACTTTAGCCGTTTCCAGTTTGTCTCTCTCTGATTTCTGTGACTGCTTGAAGATGTGAATTCTCGGCTTTCTGCTCTGGCCACCGCTGCCACCACGCCTCCCTGCCATGATGGACTCTTATCCCTCTGCTTCTGTAAGCCCAGCAAACTCTTCTATAAGCTGTCTTGGTCATGGTGTTTTATCACAGCAGCAGAGAAGTAACTAGTCCACATTACTCCTTAATGTCCTATTGCAAGGTTTCATTCTCCAGTGCTTAATCTTTTCTTTGGCTATTCTAGGTATGCTCAGACCCCCAAGGCTCCTTCAATTTCAAAACAACTCTATAAAGAGGATTTTTAAAGCATTGTGTGTGTGTGTGTCTGTATGTGTGTGTGTGTCTGTCTGTGTGTCTTTGTCTGTGTGTGTGTGTCTGTGTGTGCGTGTGTCTGTGTGTGTCTGTGTGTGCGTGTCTGTGTGTGTCTGTGTGTGTCTGTGTGTCTGTGTGTATGTCTGTGTGTCTGTGTGTGTGTGTCTGTGTGTGTCTGTGTGTATGTCTGTGTGTCTGTGTATGTGTGTCTGTGTGTGTCTGTGTGTCTGTGTCTGTGTGTCTGTGTGTGTGTGTCTCTGTGTGTGTGTGTCTCTGTGTGTGTCTGTCTGTGTATCTGTGTGTGTGTCTGTGTGTCTGTGTGTGTCTGTGTCTCTGTGTGTGTGTGTCTCTGTGTGTGTCTGTCTGTGTGTCTGTGTGTGTACACATGCCATGGTGCACGTGTGAAGGTCAGAGGACAACTTGCAGGAGTTGGTTCTTTCCATCCACCACCTGGGTCCCAGGAAGCGAACCCTAATCATCGGTCATGGTACCTGGTCCCTTTACCCACTGAGTCATTTCACTGTGTCCTGAAAAGGTGAAATTGAAAAAAAATGATTTCCATTTTACAGAAAAGAAGACAGAAATGTAGAAATTTGGCCAGGTGCGTGACAGAATTGGGCTTCAGGTATGAACTTTTCATTCTGCGCTGGATAGATTTAGTTGTCAACTTAGCTTTCCTGGGTCGAGGGACTCTCAATTGAGGAATTTTCTCCATTGCATTGGCCTGTGGCCATGCCTGTGAGATATTTTTTTCCTTTTATTATTTTTTATTTATTTTGTGTGTAGGATTGTATTGTAGTACAATGAGGGCTGAGTGATTTTGAACTATTATCGTGAATTCATTTGAAAATCTAATGGAAACTTTGAACATTTGGTCCTCAAGAAAACTAGACACACACACACACATGCACACATATGCAGAGAGACACACACAGACACACACACACACAGACACACACACAGACATACACACACACCACATAAACATGCATACAGCACACACACAGACACACACATGCACATACAGACACACATATAGACACACACACAGAGACACACACAGACACACACACACCACATAAACATGCACACAGCACACACACAGACACACACACACATGCACACACACAGACACACATATAGACACACACACAGACACACACAGACACACACACCACATAAATATGCACACAGCACACACACACACAGACACACACATGCACACACAGACACATATAGACACACACAGAGAGACACACACAGACACACACACACCACATAAACATGCACACAGCACACACACAGACACACACACATGCACACACACAGACACACATATAGACACACACACAGACACACACAGACACATACAGACACACACACAGACACACAGACACACAGACACACACACACAGACACACACAGACACACACACCAGTCTCTCCCTCCCCTCCTTTTCTCTCCTCCTCTCTCTTTTTGTGTGTGCATATATAACACATGCAGACACACACGCATACAGACACACACACACAGACACACACACACAGACACACACACACGCACACACCCCGCAGGTTTTCCACCTCCTTGAGTTCATTCAGGCCAGCGGGGTTAAAGAGCCATGACTCTGCAGTTTCAGCGCCATTTAGCTCCAGAATCCTGAGATGCTTACAATGCGCACTGCAACTCTGTATTTATAATGATATTTAGAGAAAATAGGCTTTCCACTTCAGCAGCAAAATCAGAGCAATGCAAATTGGAATTCAGCCAGCAAATGGATTTACTTTGCAAAAAAGATAATTGAAGAGCATCCCACAGGCCAAACCCACTGGACAAGTGCCCCACAGAAACAAAGCCCTGGTCCTAAATTTGAAGTGTCCCAACCCCACTGCATACAAAATGCTGTTATCAGCAAGCAGAAAATGCATCATGGCACTGTTTTATCCAAAGAGTCATTTAGTATTTATGGAAAGTGAAGGTTTCTTATTTGTGGTATTTCTTTTTTATGGAGAGTGAATGTTTATTCACTACAGAATGTCAGTATTCCTTGAACGCTACATTCACTACAGAATGTTTATTCTGTAGGAAAAGTGGGAGCTATATAGATAAAGGTTAAAGGTGTCCAAATCTTTCAGGGGATCCAAGCTATGCAGCAAGAGGTGGAAGGTAAGATAGCACTTTTTCCTTTTTCTTTTTCTTTTTGAGACAGGGTCTCCCTGTAACTCCAGCTGGCCTGGAACGCACTATATAGACCAGGCTGGCCTCAAACTCACAGAGCTCCGCCTGCCTCTGCCTCCTGAGTGCTGGGATTCAAGGCATGCACTACCATGCCTGAAAAACTAATTTCCACTTCTCAGAGAGGCTTTCCATTTCCAGGTGGCAGCATGCTGCTTTGAGAGGGGAAACCTGGGACTTCAGGTAGCTCTCAGCTGGAATTAGTCAAGGTCTAGGACCAGCACATGTGGTGATCGCTGTATCAAGTTCAGTGGACAGTCTCATTTCAGAGGCCCAAGAGAAGGTTCTGGAAAACTGGCCAACGGCAAGATATCTCGATCTTGTTATATTAGTAATAGCAGAGCTACAGAAACAGCACAAATGTCCATCTGTGTTGTGTGATTTTCATAAAACATTTAGATTTTCAGTATTACTTTGGAGAGCCAGTGATGGATAAGGCAGACGAGGCAGCCACAAGCTGTGCTTTAACTTGATTCCATCTTTGTAAAAATAAGTATTTGCATGTCAGTATTCCTTGAACAAAAATAACCAGAGTCTATTCAGCAATATGAATGGTGGTTACTTCTCCATGATGATTTTTTTAAAGATGTGTGTGTGTGTGTGTGTGTGTGTGTGTGTGTGTGTGTGTGTGCAGGTGCCAAGCAGAACAGTTTACTCAGAGTCCCTGGAGCTGGAGTTGCAGGTGGTTGTAAGCCACCTGACTTGGGTTTTGGGAACTAAACTCTAGTTCTCGGCAAGAGTGGTATACACTCTAACCCACTGAGCCATCTCTCTAGCCCTCTATGATAATTTTTCTAAAAAATTATGTGAGTTAAATTTTTCCAATGAATGTGTTATTCCCATAATCAGAAAGAAAAGTAATAAAACTGATCCTCCCTCCCTCAGCATCCATTGATTGCCTGTAGCTCTTCATCTTGAGGTGGAACTCCTTGAAATTTCCTCCATCCACCTTGGCATGTCAATTCGTCTTGTCACTAGGCAGATTTCCTTAGACTACCACACTGTGGAGATGTCATTGGTGTGGCTTCCCGATCCTGTCTAGAGTGCGTTAACTAGGAGCAGGTGTCTTGTCCCTCTGGTTCTTACATTCTTTCTGCCCCTCTTCCAGATGTTCCCTGAGCCTCAGATGTGTCACTTAGGGCTGGGCACCTCACAGACACTTATTCTCTGCATTTGACAAGCTGTGGAATTTTATAATAATTTCTCTGTTTCAAAAAGAAGTTTCTTTGATGAGTGGCGATAGGTATACTTGTCTGTAAACATAAGGATCCATATTTAGCATACAGTAAAAAATTATATTTGACTAGGGATATGACAGACATACGATTTTCTCTAGGATCTATGACCTCTCCAGCCATGTGTATTTGACTATGTTTATAGTACCAACACATGAGTTCCCATTGAGTAGGTCTTAAGTCCAATTAGACAGCTGTAGATCACCCCCAAGATAAAATGCCACTACTGCAGCAACTGATATTATTTGCTGGGCAGACTGTTGTTGTGGCTCATCGGTTTTACAGTGGGGTAGGACGATTGCTTTTCTCCCTTGGCAGCTTGCATAGTATCCTCTGATACTCTGAGAGCTAGTCCTCAGGAAGGAGGCTTCCAGGTCAGTTCCAGCTCCATGACTCCAAGTCCGATGTCCAACGTATGACTTGTCTTCAGCAATAGGGTCTTACCTTCAAGCTCTGGGAGGCAGTCAAGGGCTGCGGCAATAGCCTGTATTATTCAGGGAGTCTCTTGGACTACCCTGACCAACAACTCCAAGGGAGTTTTCCCATGCCTGGCACTGAGATTTTTGTTACATAGCCTTCAGCTATACACATACACAAACATTTATATTATATGTGTATTTTCCAGTGGGCTTGTTAAATACTACATTTCCCTTTGGGTTTTCATACCACTTAAGCATTATTTATCTCTCTTTCCTCTATGCCCCCCTGTATATTTTAAAAACTATCTCCCGAAAGGATCCCAGTTCTGTTTAGGATTAGAGATGTTAATAAAATAATTAAGTCTGCTTGCCTGGGTATGCCCAGTCTTCTCCTATCTGCTGCCACTGATGGATCCAGGATTTTTCAGCCACTTCTCTAAATTCTAGATGCTTATTCTCATTAGAACACCCAGCAATATCTTTGTCTGCTGTTTGTGGGAGGTGTCTGTGAGCCCTGAATAAGAAACACCATCTGGGGTTCATTTCTTTGGCATAAGGATCTGTTTAGAGAACTTTTATTTATTTATTTATTTATTTATTTGGCTTTCAAATCCAAAACTGCTGTGCTGCCCTCTGGTTTCCTCTGATAAAATCTAACATGAGTTAGGGCCCAGATGCCCCTCTGGGTGTTTCTCCTGGTTGCCCCACAGCCTGCTGGAACATTCTTTAATCGCATTGGGTTGGCCTGCTTAGCGTCTCACTGATGATAGGCCTGCAGACAACCTTGGAAACAAATTGCCCTGGCCCTGCCTCCTGCCTATAACTGCATGTGATCCCTGGTAAATTTCCAGCCAGTAAGCTTGAGCCCACTTCCTGATGGTTTAGAGACTGGTTATTTTCCATTTGTCTAACACCTCCAGACTGGGAAGGACCGGGCACAGTGCCTTTTCATTTTCTGTATATTTTGCACAGAGGTGGAAGATTTTTTAATGGAATTTCTTTCTGCAAGCATCCAGGGAAAGACAAAAGAACCGTGTTGTTAAGTCCACAGTCTGTGATCAAGTATCACATTGTCCCAATTGGCCTCACCCGAGCTTCCAGAGACCTGCAGGTGAGCCACACCAGGGGTGCATTGCTAGGCACCCCACCAGCGGGCAGAGGTAACCCTTCATCATCTAAAACTCCATTTCCCTGCATGAAAGCAATCTATCAGAGTCACAATCGTTTAGCCATCATGGTACCTTTGATTCAGGCCTTTTGTTTGAGGAAGGTTTTGAACACTAAAAAGTAAATATTTCAGGTTTGGTTCAGACATGTAAGGAGCTCAGATGTTGTCACTTCTATCCTTGAAGCAAAATAAATCAATGTTTTCTTAATCAGCAGGGCAGGCCACCTGAGACTGCGTGCTTTGCCGAGCCCCACAGGTGAGGCTGGCAATCTCTTCGCTGCCCCTCTCTAGCCTGGGCCGCGGGGAGGTCCTGATGCCTGTAGGTTGCAGAGCCATGCCATCAGTTTCTGACTGCCACTCCCTTGGCCGCAGTGGGCCCCACTGCAGAGTTCTGGGCCTGTCTTGCAGTAGGTGTAAGTGTGCTTTCTCTAGCTCTATTTGCTTTCTATTTGTGTTTTAAGTTTTTATTTTTTGCTTCCTTGAGCCCACAAATGCTGAAGCGGCAGCTTCCTGCCAGTACTGTGAGAGGACTGCTTCAGTTCATTGGCCTGGCATTTTCCTTTGTGGATGAAGGACATTTCCAATTCCTTGCCTGCGTGGTATGAATGGCAGCCTCTGACCAGGGTGTCGTCTGTAGATGCTGCCTCTTAATGTTCAGAGTGAGTTGTTCTCTGCGGGCTCCTGGGTCGCTTCCCACAAAGCTTCTTCTCAGCAGCTGCTGTGGTTCCCTTTAGCCATGTTCTGCTCCCCTACATGTGGTCATTAAACCAGCTCCCCAAAAGGCAAGGCTAAGGCAGGCTTGGTGTACAGACCCACAATCCCAGACACTTGGGGGCCAGAGGCAGGATTGCAAGTTCACACTCCGATCTATCTAGTGAGTTCAAGACTAGCCTGAGCAACTTCGTGAGACCTTTTTGCAATATGAAAACAAAAACATAAAGAGGGCTGGGAATGTAGCTTGGTGATAGAGTGCAGTGTGAGTGAGGCGCTGGGTTAACTCCCCACTAGAAAACAAAAACCAGAAAGCTAGAAATCAGGTCTGCTTATTTCTTCAAAGTTTTAACTAAGTATCTGCTCCTTTGTTCCAAAACCAGACTCGAACGCTGTAGTCAATAAAGTAACACTCTACGTTAAAGCGGATAAACTGCAAAACTCTTAGTGGCCAACAGAACAGGAGCTTCTTTCTTGCTTGTGGGGCAGTTCAGCACAGTGCAGGGTAGGCGGCAGCTCAGACTCCAGGTTCCGGCAATACTATGGCTCCACCTTGCTGTAGGGCCTCAAAACCCTTCACGTCCAGGGTGGCAAAGGGTAGACACACCTGCTCCAGATCATCAGCTTCAAAGTGACAGACCACAGCTGCTCAGATAACATCAGCAAAACCCGTGGACCACGGGTGATAAACATAATGGGTTCATGAGCCTGGCAGGCTGGATGATGCAGGCTGCATGGTGCAGTCCGTACCTAGCTGAGCAGCACATGCCGGCAGCTAGTCTACTCCCTGGAGCCAGAGGGGCATCCTCTGCTGGTGGCGAGCCACCGTCTGACAGAAATCCTGAAACCTAACATAAGTCTGACTTGTTCTAAGACAGAGAGAATACCAATCCGCAGTCAGAATCAACTTCTAACCAACTTCACACCAGCTAAGTGCAAGTTACAGTAGTTGAAAAGAACCAGGAGAAAATTCATAAAAGCTACTCACTAGAACCCATAAAGATGGTGCTAACAAGTAAAAGTCCACATAAAAAGAGAGAGAAAAAAAAAAGGAGGGAGGGAGGGAGGAAAAAACCGGTATGTAGAGCCATCTTTCACAGCAAAGCAACCCTATTCTAATAGTAAATTCTAGGCTGGCTAACAAGTAAAAGGCCACATCAAAAGAGAGAGAGAAAAAAAGGAGGGAGGGAGGAAGAAAACGGGTATGCAGAGCCATCTTTCACAGCAAAGCAACCCTATTCTAATAGTAAATTCTAGGCTTCAGGGATTATTTGTCTAGTGTGTAATAGTGACATCCCATCACCTAAATCCCTTTACTTCAAAGTGCAAGTTTTCCCCATCCTCACAGTGACTGATGAAGGAAGCAATTTTTTTTTCCTTGCAACCCCTAGGAGGCTGGAGGCTGATGCAGTGTACTTGATCCCATGGAGGACTGTGAGGGCCAGCATCCTGATTGTTGCCACGACTATTTTTTTTCCTTGCAACCCCTAGGAGGCTGGAGGCTGATGCAGTGTGTACTTGATCCCATGGAGGACTGTGAGGGCCAGCATCCTGATTGTTGCCATCTTGCCCCTTGGAGTTCTAGCAAACAGCCAGGAGAGGACTGTTAGAGCAGTGGTTACCTGCTTCCATACTAATGGTAGAATCAGATCTGCGGGCTGAGGGCTTTTATCTGAGACAGTCACAGCATCCTCCTGTGCAGCAGGGAGCATCAGTTGTGATACAATCCCGGCAGGAAGCAGAAGCAGCAATCCATCTCCCAGGATGCTCTTTTCCTGGGTTTCCGTTTCTATGGAGAGGTTTGCTCCTGCTGCCTCTCCCATGCTGTTCCACCGTCCTGTCCCTCAGGCAGGGAGAGGTCTCTCTCTCTCATGCTCTCGCGCTCTCTCGCTGTCTCTCTCCGGCTCCCATTACTTGCCGAGGGAGAAGGAGGCACTCTGGACTTGGGAGAGCTTGGTGTCCTGCACACATTTTCTGGATGCTTCTTCATACTTTTGGTTTTGTTGCTGCTGTTTTCATCCAAGTGGACAATAGAGGCGAAGCAGGTCAGTGAGGCGGCTCAGCAGGGAGAGGGTCCATGGTGGAAGGAGAGAACTGACTGCTGAAAGTTGTCCTCTGACCTCCACATGTGGCGTGCATGTATACATACATGTACACACATAAATAAATAAATAAATAAATAAATAAATAAATAAATAAATAAATAAATAAATGGAGAGATGGCTCAGTGGTTAAGAGCACTGGCTGTTCTTGCAAAAGACCTGGGTTCAAATCCCAGCACCCACCTGACAGCTAACTGTCTGTACCTCCAGTTCCAGGGGATCCAATGCCCTCTTCTGACCTCCGAGGGCACTGCATGACATAGGTGCACTTACACACATGCAGGCAATACACACATACACATAAAAAATAAAAATAATAAAAATAAATAAAATTCAATTTTAAATTTTTAATAGAAAAGGAAGAGGCAGGCTGGACCTCCTTCTGCCTTCTCTGAGATTTCTTCTTGGCTGAGCCTTGAGAAGTTCAGGAGCGTATCCTTTTTCTAACTCCTGAGTGCAAAGTCCACAGAGGGTGATGGGCCTGCTGGACACGGCCTGGATGTTCATTCTGCCCTGAAGCTTTTTAGGATGTCATGACTCAAAGAGGTCTGGGAGCCTCCACTTTTGGTGAATGAATTCAAGGCCTAATTTTTCCCCCAAAGTTGCTATTACCTTGCTACAACAATGGATTCAAGACCCTGTGTGCACTGGAGGACTCGGTTCATGCAGCCACAACTTGGCCAGTAGATGCGCAGACTCCATTCTTCTGTCTACTTTAGACAGCTCAGGGTGCTTGTATATGTGAATGAAAGTTCCCGGAAAAACCTTGTATCTTCAAACTGGACTTTCATCTGCAAAGCTGATTAGCTAATTAGAGCTCTGGAGACTGTGTGGAATGTTGCAGTCCAGGGCCCAGTTACCACTTCTCTCGGACTACCTTTAACCCCTCGATAGCCATTTCCTTGGCTACCTCTGTTTCTGACATAACATCCTGGGACTAACAAATTAAAAAACCTTCTTGTAAGGTGTTTACTAGCAGACCAGCAGGTCCCACCAACCAAAAAGCTAAGAACATCATCAGATAGTGTCTGAGACCTATAGTAGGACCCCCCTCCCTGCTTTGCTCTGACCTGCCTACTGAATATATCCAGGAAGAAGGCCCTGGTGGTATATTTATAATCTAGGGGGAGAAGAGAAGTTGTAGAGAAAACTTCAGGGTACCCCATGGCCAAATGACTCCTGGGACTGAAGTGGGAGACCAGACACTTAGGGCATCTATGCTACGACCCCATTTCACCAAACACAGCTGGGCATCTCTACCATGAGCCTCCAGGCCCTCCATACACTCCATTCTCATAAATACAGTCATGCTCACAGTGCTGCTTGGTTGTGGCGTTTCCCTGCCTCCTGAAGCTTCCTGTTCTCCATACATCTCCATGAAAACCCTCTTGCACTGTCAAGGCCCCTCACCTGCAGCCTCTTTTCAGAAGCCCCCCCCCATGCCCATTCCAGCCTCAAATGATCTTTTCTAATCTTTGAAACCTGGCTAAACTAAGTCTAAATTATTCTTTGTGGAAAAAAGTTGAGGAATAGAGGAATGAATGTAAGAAATAAGTTGAGGGGCTGGAGAGATGGCTTAGCAATAAAGAGCACTGGCTGTTCTTGCAGAGGACCTGGGTTTGGTCCCCAGCACCCACATGGCAACTAAGAACCAACCATAACTCTAGTTCCAGGAGATCCAATGCCCTCTTCTGGCCACTGTGGGGCATTGCACACATGTGGTGCGCTTACATACATGCATACAAATACACTCAAATATAAAATTAAAATAAATAAATAAAAACACTTTACAAAGAAATAAGCTGAGCTGTCTCTTCTGTTCTTGGTCCCTCATTGCCTGTTCTGTTGACTACTTCATGTATAAACCTTTCTTTTTCCATGCAGATTGCATGCTCTAG
>NW_008345269.1:553818-560947 GCF_000622305.1 Nannospalax galili
CATAGGTGCACTTACACACATGCAGGCAATACACACATACACATAAAAAATAAAAATAATAAAAATAAATAAAATTCAATTTTAAATTTTTAATAGAAAAGGAAGAGGCAGGCTGGACCTCCTTCTGCCTTCTCTGAGATTTCTTCTTGGCTGAGCCTTGAGAAGTTCAGGAGCGTATCCTTTTTCTAACTCCTGAGTGCAAAGTCCACAGAGGGTGATGGGCCTGCTGGACACGGCCTGGATGTTCATTCTGCCCTGAAGCTTTTTAGGATGTCATGACTCAAAGAGGTCTGGGAGCCTCCACTTTTGGTGAATGAATTCAAGGCCTAATTTTTCCCCCAAAGTTGCTATTACCTTGCTACAACAATGGATTCAAGACCCTGTGTGCACTGGAGGACTCGGTTCATGCAGCCACAACTTGGCCAGTAGATGCGCAGACTCCATTCTTCTGTCTACTTTAGACAGCTCAGGGTGCTTGTATATGTGAATGAAAGTTCCCGGAAAAACCTTGTATCTTCAAACTGGACTTTCATCTGCAAAGCTGATTAGCTAATTAGAGCTCTGGAGATTGTGTGGAATGTTGCAGTCCAGGGCCCAGTTACCACTTCTCTCGGACTACCTTTAACCCCTCGATAGCCATTTCCTTGCCTACCTCTGTTTCTGACATAACATCCTGGGACTAACAAATTAAAAAACCTTCTTGTAAGGTGTTTACTAGCAGACCAGCAGGTCCCACCAACCAAAAAGCTAAGAACATCATCAGATAGTGTCTGAGACCTATAGTAGGACCCCCCTCCCTGCTTTGCTCTGACCTGCCTACTGAATATATCCAGGAAGAAGGCCCTGGTGGTATATTTATAATCTAGGGGGAGAAGAGAAGTTGTAGAGAAAACTTCAGGGTACCCCATGGCCAAATGACTCCTGGGACTGAAGTGGGAGACCAGACACTTAGGGCATCTATGCTACGACCCCATTTCACCAAACACAGCTGGGCATCTCTACCATGAGCCTCCAGGCCCTCCATACACTCCATTCTCATAAATACAGTCATGCTCACAGTGCTGCTTGGTTGTGGCGTTTCCCTGCCTCCTGAAGCTTCCTGTTCTCCATACATCTCCATGAAAACCCTCTTGCACTGTCAAGGCCCCTCACCTGCAGCCTCTTTTCAGAAGCCCCCCCCCCCATGCCCATTCCAGCCTCAAATGATCTTTTCTAATCTTTGAAACCTGGCTAAACTAAGTCTAAATTATTCTTTGTGGAAAAAAGTTGAGGAATAGAGGAATGAATGTAAGAAATAAGTTGAGGGGCTGGAGAGATGGCTTAGCAATAAAGAGCACTGGCTGCTCTTGCAGAGGACCTGGGTTTGGTCCCCAGCACCCACATGGCAACTAAGAACCAACCATAACTCTAGTTCCAGGAGATCCAATGCCCTCTTCTGGCCACTGTGGGGCATTGCACACATGTGGTGCGCTTACATACATGCATACAAATACACTCAAATATAAAATTAAAATAAATAAAAACACTTTACAAAGAAATAAGCTGAGCTGTCTCTTCTGTTCTTGGTCCCTCATTGCCTGTTCTGTTGACTACTTCATGTATAAACCTTTCTTTTTCCATGCAGATTGCATGCTCTAGACAAATTAGAACTCAACATACCCAACACCAAACAAACAAAAAAACCAAAGCAGCCAAACTTTTAGTACTGGAAATCTTCTGCACCGTACTTCCAAGGGGATAGTGTGTCCTTAGGAAAAATCAAATGGAGGTGTGATCACTGTTCGTAGTTTCTCTTCCCTGTGGCTGGAGTTATTCAAACAGACATAGGGCAACCTCCTAGGAGGGTTCTGTTGAGGAGATCCAAGGACTGGGTGGATTTGGAGTTGGATATTCCTTCTGACTCAGAGAGTCTGAATCTGTCTACGACCACTCCTCAAAGTGGCAGTCACTCAGCACCTTTATGACCCTGGGAAAGAGTGAATTGGCAAAGTATGTAACCTGCCCTCTGGTGACATGGGAGTGGTTGTGATTCGTGTCACCTGCTGTACGGGTCTCCCTTCACTTTAAAAGTGAAGATTCAATCACCATACATACTTCTTATGTTCTAATCTATGAGAAATACTTGAACAAAAAGCATCACCCCTGACGCAGGGAAACTTGCTTAAATAGAAACAGCCACCACAGATATCTTAAGAATACAGAAGTATGGATTTTTAAAAATTATTTTATTGTATGTATGCATGTGAAGACCAAAAGACAATGCTCTAGTTTTCTTTCTATTGCTGTGATAAAGCATTGGCCAAAAATAATTTAGAGAGGAAAAGGTTTATTTGGCCTACACTTCCAGGTCACAATCCCTCACTGAGGGAAGCCAGGGCAGGAACTCAGGGCAGGAATGTGGAGGCAGGAGCTGAAGCACAGACTATGGAGGGACGCTGCTTACTGGCTTGCTCCTTTGGCCTGTGTCCAGCCTGCTTGTTTTCTTCTTTTCCCTTTTTGATTTTTTGTTTGTTTGTTTGTTTTGTTTGTTTGTTGTTTGGTTTGTTTTTGCTTGTTTGTTGAGACACTGTAGCCCAAACTGGCCGCAACCTTGCAGCAGTCCTCTTGGCCTAGCTTCTCCAGAGCTGGGATTACAGGCCTGAGCGACACATTGCACTTTATTATTTTCTTGAGATAGCCATTCTGACTTGGATGAGATGAAGTCTCAAAGCAGCTTTAATTTGCATTTTCTTAGCAGTTAAGGATGTTGAACACTTCCAAATATTCATTGGCCATAGATTTTTCTTTTTTCTTTTGTTAATTTACTCTTTCACAACTTTATACATATATAATAGTCTTTGATCAAAGTCATCCCCCATTATCCTCTGATTTTTTGGTGACCCACTGCATTGGATAGGGTTGCTTACTTGGGCATGATATGACTCACATTCTTGTTTCACACTTTAACTGCCCATAGCTCCTCAAGGAGGGGCTGGTTCTTCTGAGCCCTCCTCCACCCACAATGGAATGTTAATGAGCCCAGCCACCACTGCTGCTGGGTGTTCATGGGTGGAACAGCCACATCATATCCAGAAGATGGCATTTTACAACACTTCTTCCTATCCTCCAACTCTATTTTGGCTGCCTCCTGCCCATGTCCTAAGAACTTGGCCTTAAGAGTATGTGGATCTGAGTTCAATCCCCACGTGCGCATAAAAAAGCCAGTGTGTGTAGGCATGTGCTTGTCATCCCAGCACTGGGGAGGTAGAGACAGGTGGGTCCCTGGGACTCACGGCCAGTCAGCCTAGCCTACTGACCCTGTCTCAAAAAATGAAGACCACAGCTGAAGCTGTCTTCTGGCCACCTTAAGAGTATGTGGATCTGAGTTCAATCCCCAGGTGCGCATAAAAAAGTAGGCATGTGCTTGTCATCCCAGCACTGGGGAGGTAGAGACAGGTGGGTCCCTGGAGCTTGCTGGCCAGTCAGTCCAGGGACATGGTGAGCTCCAACCACTGAGAGGCCTTGTCTCAAAAAACTAAGGTGAATGATGCCTGAGGCACAATAGCCAAGATCGTTGTCTGTCCTTCATACACAACCTGCACCCAAACATACACACAAACACACACACACAAATCTGCATGCATACACCTACACATATACATACACACACATTTGTGCACACACACTCCTGAACCCAAACACACGCCTGCACACATATCCGCACACACTCATGCGTGCGCACACACACACACAGTCACACACACAGGCACACAACACACAAACCCCCATGGTTTTTCATACACAACCTGCACCCAAACATACAAACACACACACACAAATCTGCATGCATACACCTACACATACACATACACACACATTTGTGCACACACACTCCTGAACCCAAACACACGCCTACACACATATCCGCACACACACACGCACACACACACACACGCATGCGTGCGCACACACACACAGTCACACACACAGGCACACAACACACAAACCCCCATGGTTTCTTAGGTCTGTTCCAGGCATGATCTCTTTAATCTTCCTCTCTACCCTTTATGATCCCTTGCCTGTCTCTCTAGAAGGCATGGAAGACATTTGATTTTCTGGCATTCCCAATGATTTGCTTACAGACAGCTGTAGTGAACTCTAACCCTTGTACACATCATTCACCACTCAGTGCTTAAACACGCTGAATAACTGAGTTCACCACAGCCCCCAACTGCCCATCCATGCCTAACTTTTTAGAATTCTTTTCTTCACATTCAATCAGCGGCTGCCAATTCATAGCCTCTTTTGGCACTGGTCAAAATACTTCATGAATTTGAGCTGGAGAAATGGCTCAAAGGTTAAGAGCACTGGCTTCTCTTGCAGAGGACCCAGGTTCAAATCCCAGTACCCACATAGTGGTTAACAACCATCCGTAACTCCAGTTCCAGGGGATCTGACACCCTCTTCTGACTTCTGCAAGTACTGCACAACACAGGTGCACTTATATACATGCAAGCAACACACTAATACACAAATTAAAATTCTTCAAAAATACTTCATGAATTTTAAGATGCATAAAACTATTTTCTGGTCCACCCCAGAATATTTTCTTCCAGGTTCACCACCACTCCCAATTCTGACCACTATAACCAACTGTTCTGGTCATAATCTATTTTGGTTTTTGCCTCTCTCATGATGGGTCCCCACACACTGACACAGCATTCTGGTGTAGACTGACCAGCCTTTAGTGAATAGGAATCCTCTCTCCTGGACTTCAAGGCTGCATCTGACACCTCCAAACCTCTTCAAATTATTAAGGCTGCTTGCCTCAGATTATGGGACCTGCCTACCTCCTGCTCCTCGAGCTCTGCATGTCTGTCTCCCCTCCTATGACTGCTGTAGTACTGAGGGTTAAAGAGCTTGCAGACCTTCCCCATGCCCATCCCACAACAAACACTCAACTAGTGTGAGATGGTGGTGCACAGTTAAATTCTCCTGCTCCTCCCACCCCTTTATTAGTTATTAGATGTGAAGAAGCCACTTAAGGGAAGAGGATTTATATTGGCTCAGGTCTGAAGGTACAGTCCATCTTGGAGGGAAAGCATGGAAGTATGAGTGACTCCTGGCTGTTGGCTGCCGTAAGCAGGATGGAAGGTTGCTTGCTCACATCTCAGTGGACCAGGAAGCAGAGAGAGAAGACAGAACTGAGGCTGGCCTATAAGCCTGAAGACACCCCACCCCCCACCCCCAGCTCATTTCTTGCAGCTAAAGCGTTACTTTCCAAAAGTTCCACAAGCAGCCAAATAGCACCACAAGCTGGGAACCAAGTGTTCAAACACCTGAGCTTGTAGGGGACATCCAGACGGTAACTCTCCCTGGTAACACACTCCCTTACAGACCAGCCTGTGGTTTCCTGGTGAATTCGATGACATTCCATGAGACTGGGCCGCCTGCTTCCATTGATGAGCAGTGGCTGGGTTCATAGGACTCTCTGTGGACTCTTCCTGCCCAGCCTCACTCCTCGTCCCTTTATTTCCACGGCTCTTATAAAACAGCAGTATCTGTGCGTCAAGCTCTGCGTTGTGGAGTATTTGCATACTGCTAAAGCAATCGTGGTGTGTACGCAAGCTGCGGCTCATGTGCTTTCTTATTAATTCAGTTGTAATGCTCTCATACTGAAAACTTGTGCATTTAAACTCTGAAATTTGTTTCTTTGTTTCAAAAACAATAAAACAATAACTAGCAAGCACAATGTTTATTAAAAGTGAAGTTAGTATAGTTATCTAGATAGCAACTCAGTTAATCTTCGTAACACATCCAACAGATTACTTCTTTCATGATCACTAATTTGCAACCTCAGACACTAAGGCACAGAAGCTAAGTCACTGGTCTGAGGTCACAGAGCTGGGATACAGTGAGCTTGGATCCAGACAGAGTCTGGAGTCCACTCTGGCCCCACCTTTACCTGCATCTCCACTGTTGATTTGTTAAACTGAGCTTGGGCTGTCCATTTATTTCCCTGAAATTTTATCAACCGAGCCAAGAAGTTTTGGATACTCACTGACCCCAGCATCTTTTAAATATTCCTCTAGCTTCTTATGCCACTGGCCTTCCATTAACGCAGTTTGCTAAATCGCTAATAAAATGATGAGGATAAAATCCAGGGAAACTAATCAAAGATTTACATCCAAATTCACTGTTCTTGATGCATCAATACCAACTTTCATATCACTGCAGTGTATCTCTATCTATTCATCTAGTCGATGAAGAGAGCAGGTAAATCATTAGTAACGTCCGGCATCCTACATAAATCTGAGTCCACTGATAAGCTTATCAGACACGAGATGTGCCATAAGTGCATTCCAATTTTAGTGAATCTGTGTCAGTGATGAATGGTCATTATTTTTTAATTATCTGTTTGATACATGCTCTAGAACCTTGCTTTAGGGGCACCTCAAGCCCACCAAATAGAAATATCTTCCTTCTAAAAATAATGTGTGTCTATGGGGGGTTCCATGTGTGTGCAGATCCGTGTGCACATGTGCATGCATGTTGTTCCTCAGGTTTGCTTTCATTGACCTAGAACTCATGAGTAGGCTAGGCTGGCTGGCCATGGGCCCCAGGGATCTGCCTCTCTCTACCTTACTCAGCTCCTTTTACGTGGGTCCTGAGGACTGAACTCAGGAAGGCAAGTGATTTGTTCACTGTCTCCTCAACCTCAATCTTCTTCTGTCTTCTGTTCACAGGGTTCCTTAACAGACGGACAATGCTTCTCCGGGGCCAGTTCTCCCTGGGCCCCTCAGGCTCATTTTTTCATTCAGGAGACTTGAATTTATTTGGGGTGGAAAAGTGATCAGCAGAAACCAAGTGTCTAGACCTTCAATATTCTCTCTCTCTCTCTCTCTCTCTCTCTCTCTCTCTCTCTCTCTCTCTGCACTATATCATCTCATTCCCTAAAATCAAGTAAACCTGTGATTCCGCTTTCTCTTTGACCACCCACGCCCCAACTACTGGTGTTCTTTTCATTCTGAGTCTCTTGATACTTTTTTTTTTTTTTTTTTTTTTTTTTTTTTTTTTTTTTTGAAAAAAGGGCCCTTTTTTTTTTTTTCTTTTTTTTTTTTTTTTTTTTGTGTGGGTTGTTGGGTGGTGT
>NW_008345269.1:562414-562748 GCF_000622305.1 Nannospalax galili
CTTAGTCATCCACTCCTGGATCCAGTCTTCAGTCTCTGAACTTCCTAGGGAAGATTCTAGAAATGTGAATTTGAAATGAACTTATCGAACAACATAAAAAACCAGTTGTAAGAACCCTGCTTGTTCGTCATCCACTCCTGGATCCAGTCTTCAGTCTCTGAACTTCTTAGGGAAGATTCTAGAAATGTGATTTTGAAATGAACTTATCGAACAACATAAAAAACCAGTTGTAAGAACCCTGCTTGTTCTGATGGCTATTTTGGGGGAAAGGGGCACCCCAGAGCCACTGAGGTCCAAGGCTTCAGAACTAGCTGCTGGCAGGCCTGTCCGCTCT
>NW_008345269.1:563244-578162 GCF_000622305.1 Nannospalax galili
ATAATAATAATAATTTGATGATGTGCTTACAGCTGTGTCACAGGGAGCGCCCAGCATGCCATGCTCACCCAGCTACCCAGTATCGCCTTTTCTCTTCCCATCCCAGGAGAGATCATCATGGAGCAAAGGATGGGCTGCCAGAGCTGGCATGGCGCACCCTTCGGGACCCGGCACCCCCAGGCCAAGAGTTCTGCAGGTCCCAGCCCTGCTCTTCCAGCGCTTCTGCCCTCCCCTCATTAACCAGCAGGGGGCAATGAAGACACAGGCCCGTTTCTTAGTCTTCCGCATGACAAACTCCCCTCTCATTTAATCTGACCAGTGAGGAGAGGGAAGGAAAATAACGTTTGTGGGTGATTAACATGCCCCAACAGCGTGTTGCCTTTTCTCTTAAGATAAAACTTCCCGTTTTGAAATAATAACAGGAAGTTTCAGGAATAATAGAGTCCTGTGTGCCTTTCACCCAGCACCCCCACCCCCAAGCAGAGGCTGGGAGGCTGGGGAGAGGGGACCAGAAACACATTGCCAGTGGAAAGCCAGTGCCAATGTGCTATTTCTAATTTCACACGATCATCTCAAAGATGGCAGCTGCCTTGTTATTATCTACTGATGCATGACTTATTCCGTTAAATAATTAATTGAGCAGCGTTAGAGTAAAGTGGCTCCGGTGCTCCGTGATCCTGCCTAAGCAAACCAAAACTCAACCTAGTGCAAACAGTCTTGACCAGTCTGACACCAATTAACCTCTGACTAGGCACACTGCACTGAAACGATCAATTAGGGCTGCGGCTCCACTTTAACAAACGCCCATATGTTTTCTTTGCCTTGCCTTGCAGTTAAGCTAATAAAATCCTTTCCCCACCACTTTGGCGGAGCCCCATACCTCCATGGAGCCTGTAGCAACTGACCCCCGAGTTGCTGTCTGCTCAAATCAACTCTTCAAAATTTTAGTATGCCTCTCAAGCTTCCGGGCTTGACAGGCTCAGCTACACAGCTCCTCTGACCCCTATGTCAGGAGCCTCAGCTGAGTCTGTAGCATCCAAAATGGCTTTAGTACCTACCTTAGGCTTTGACGGGAATGAAGGCGGGACAGGCTCAGCCTCTCTCCCTCCCTGCAGCCCCAGGGCCTCCCCTCCACTGGTCCCTCTCCAGAGTCTTCGTGGTAGTCATTGAACTTCGTACGTGGGGACCTTGCAGTTTCCAAGAGCACAAAAAGCAGAAGCTGCCAGGCCCTCTAAAGACTGGCACAGCAACTCCTCCGTACCATTAACAGCTTTGATGTTAAAGAGCCTGCCTTGTTCTTTTAAATGTCCACGCGGTGCTCCATCACAGAGCTGTGCCCCGGCCATCTTAATTTAAGTAATTCTTCTGATGAACAGCCAGGTGGTTTCCACCTTTCTTTTGCAATGAAAAACAATGCTGTAGCAGGGCATGGTGGTGCAAACCTTTAATCCCGGCACTCTAGAGGCAGAGGCGAGCAGATCTCTGAGATAAGAAACATTAAATACTAGTCTTTTCTTTCAAAGCCTGTAAAATTTGGAACTTGGTTTATGACCAGGAATTCTAATGTTTTAATCCCACCACACCCTGTAAGACTTTTGTTTAAAGAAAGGCCCTGATGCATTCCTGAGCCTGATGGCCTGGAGCAGTGGAGCTCCTCTCCCTTCTCACCAATTCCTTGGAACTAGTCTACAGGGAAAGACTGAGGTTGGCCCCAGCCAATGGGGAAAAGACACGGTCCTCTTGAGTTAGGGATAAAAGCCCACCCAGTTTCCAGGTCCTGTGTGTGCTTGCTGGATCTGACTGGCCATGCAAGTCATGTTTTTCCAAAAGTAAAATCTGCTTTGCCAAGCTCTGTTTGCTCTGTTCACATGCTCTTCATGCCATATTGAAGGAGTCCTTGGACCCTGGATTTTATTTCTAACAAGATCCAGGCCAGCCTGGTCTACATATCAAATTCCTGGGGCTAAAGTGAGACCCTGTATCAAAACCAAACCAAAACCAAACAACACCAAAAAGCAATGCTTAAAATGGTTTTGCACACTTCTTACACAGGAGCAAGCAAATGTCTGGAACAATCCTCAGATTCTTACACACATTTAGCATGTATAGACTCTCCTGGAGGTCTTAGAAACTGGTATCCTGGCCTGGCCTGGTCTGGTCCCTGCAGTTTCTCAATCAAAAGACTTGCAGTGCATCCCAAGGGGTGATTTTCATGACGAACGTCCAGGCAATGCCACAGCTGCTGGTCCATGGACCGCACCTTGAGAACACTGTCGCCTGTCACCCCAAGGGACAGCACCCCCACCAGATGCTCTGTGTGTTGCTGATTTCGACATCTTTTTGCCAAATTACTCTTGTAAAAGGTTATCCCAAGGTCTGTCCCGCCCAGTGAGGTAAGACCCGCCTCCCACTCTCTGCTGTTCAGCTCTTTGATCATTACTCATTTGGTGATACTGTCTTGGCATCAAGGGGCCAGAGTCAGCACGGCCCTCTGAGAAGGAGCAGCAGACTGAAGTCTGGGCAGCCTGGCCCAGGGACGTCTCCTCTCCCCTGTGTGCCTGACCAGCTATCTGCATTTGAAAATAGAAATAAAATGAACACTTTTATATTGTCCTTGAGCTCGTGATAATAGGAATCCAGTGGGAGTGAATGCAAGTGTTTATCAAGAGTCTACAGCTATACACACGACATTGCCTGGGATCAGCTAGGTGAGAAAAAAAATCAGAATGGGGACTGGAGAGATGGCTCAGTGGTTATGAGCACTAACTGTCCGTACAGAGGATCTGGGTTCAAATCCCATAACCACATGGTGGCTAACAACTGTCTGTAACTCCAGTTCCAGGGAATCTGACATCTTCTTCTGATCTTCATGGGTACAGCACAACATGGGTGCACTTACATACATGCAGGCATAACATTCAAGTACATAAAATTTAAAAAAAAAAATCTAAAGAAAAAATCAGAATGCAGAACAGTGTGTCTAATGTTCTACCATGTAATAAAATAGAAATGTGGGGCTGGAGACATGGCTCAGCGGTTAAGAACACTGGTTGTTCTTGCAGATGACCCGGTTCAAATCCCAGCACCACATGGCAGCTAATAACTGTTTGTAACTCCAGTCCCAGGGGATCAAACAGCCTCTTCTGACCTCCGTGGTCATTGCACGGCACGGGTGCACTTACCTACATGCCGGCAATACGTGCATACACATAAAATAAAAATAAAATTAAAAAAAATAGAAATGTATACGTGTGCAATTTTGTAAATGCACAGAACGTCTCCGGAAGTATGAGGAAGCCAGGAATAACAAGTGTGGACAAGAGCAAGTGGTTGTTTTTCTACTGAGGAAAGCTAAGTCTCCGAGTTGGAAGCAGAGGGTTTGTCATTCTTTTGAATCACTTCAGGTTTGTGACTTTTGTGTAGTTTGCTATCTCATTTTTTTTCAAATGTGTTCTTTTTATGTGCATTAAGTGTATTGCTGCATGTGTGTAAGTGCACCCATGTTATGCAGTGCTGGCAGAGGTCAGATCCCCTGGAACTGGCATGATGGACGGTTGTTAGCTGCCATGTGGTGCTGGGAATCGAACCTGGGTCCTCTGCAAGAGCAGCCAGTGCTCTTAACCTCCGAACCATTTCTCCAGCCCCTGATATCTCGTTTTGTACCAGAGAATGGCGTTTGTCATTTGGATTCCTCTGATAGGTTCTAGAGGTCACGTAACATAGCCCCCAAGGCTCATGCAGGAAATGGGGAGAAGACTGACTGCCACGTAGCCGTCCTCCTGTTGATTGATAGATGGTTAACACCACACACTTTGCATTTCTTCTTGGCTCTTTGCAGCAAACATGGATGACAAGAAGATTCATTGCCTCTTTTGCAGAGATGCAAAGGGGTCCCTCGAGTTCAGCAACAGACAAGATGAATATGCCCTCTGTGTTCATGCACATGCGCTGTGCAGTCTCATGCATGCGCACTGGGAGTCATTTCTGCTCCTGTGACTTCTCACCCATACTACTGTGAACAACCCCAAAACTTCAAATGTTCAAGATGGGCTTTGGTAAAATTGTTAGTTTGGTCAGTTCCTTATCTGGAGTGAACAGGCATTTGCTCATGTCTCTCCAGAAATAGTGTCACACAACACTTTTCTATGACACTAATCCACAGCTCCCAAGATTGATATCCTAAGTGCTTATAACCAACTTGGAAAACTCATAAGTGCAATTTAGCTTCAATTATTATGGAAACATCAAGTTATTTGTAATTAAACAACCAATATTCAAATGCATTTGTATTAATCTATTAACATATAATGAATTACTACCAACTTAATGGCTTAAAATATCCATTAATTAATATTAATCTAACAATTTCTATAGGCAGAAGCTTGAGCATCGTGAGGCGGCTTCTGTGGTGTCAGAGCATTAATAACTAGAGGGGAGGGGAGATGACTTGGTGGGTACTGATGGTTGCTGCCAAGCCTGACAACCTGAGTTCAATCCCTGGGACCCACATGGTGGAAGGAGAGAACCAGCTCCTGCCACTTGTCCTCTGACCCCCACACGTGTGCCCTGGCACATATACACTGCCCTTCCCATTCACAAAATAAGGATGTTTTAAATTTAAAATAAGATATGAAAAGAAGTAGAATGTCAAACCAATAAATTATGCACATTTTGATATTTGGGAGATGATAAGAGGAATGGGGGAGCCTCAGTCAGCCCGCTGGCCTCATCTACACCTCAGGTTCTTCTTCAAGCTCCCTTCTCTGGGGTAGGACTCAGGCCCTTGCAGTCCTACACCTGGAATCCCTCTGTTTCCTCACTGGCTAGCGGAGGAAACTATCCTCAAATGTTAAAGCTGCCCAGAGAGCATTGGATTCCCCTGGAGTTAGATGATTGAGCAACCACGAGGGTGCTGAACACAGGTCCTCTGGAAGAGCAGTCCTCCCTCTTAACTGCTGAGCCACCTCCAGCTACTTCTTGCTGTTCTTGACTTGTAGACGGTGCTCTGGGAGCATCACTTAGGCTTTTCCCAGTGTCGAGTAAGTGCAAAGAAGAGTGAATCAGAGACTGTGCATACCTTACATTATAGCACATACTACAGGTGGATGGTGGTGTTTTTACATAAAATCCTATGCAAAGATTATGTCTCCATTTGTTTAATTGACACAAAGACATAGCACATTTTTGAGCATTATATGTTTTAATTTTTTTTTGAAATTTTGTGACTTTCATGCAATATATTTTGATCATATTTAGATCCTTTCCCTTATCTTTATTTCCCCTTACTGCCCTCTTCCCAATTTTATATATATATATATATATATATCCCCTATAGAGTATGATTTGTGTCCCCAAATGTTCTCTGGTGTGGGTCTGTCTACTGGAGCCCAGTTAACCTACTAAGAGTCACGCCCTTGAAAGAGACTATCTCTCCCCCACTCAGCAACCACTGGTTGCCGATAGTCTCTCAGGTGGGGGTGGGCTTTCTTAACCACCTCCCCAGTAATGTGGTGGGGGCGGGCTTTCTTAACCACCTCCCCGGTAATGTGGTGGGGGTGGGCTTTCTTAACCACCTCCCCAGTAATGTGGTGGGGGCGGGCTTTCTTAACCACCTCCCCGGTAATGTGGTGGGGGTGGGCTTTCTTAACCACCTCCCCGGTAATGTGGTGGGGGTGGGCTTTCTTAACCACCTCCCCGGTAATGTGGTACTTTTTCAGAAGTCAGGGAAAAAAAGAAAAAAACCTTGCATGTGCTGTCAAAAACTTCTTCTGTCTTTTGTCTTATAAACAATCATTTTAGGGAGTTTTAACAATTCGATTTAATTCCTTTCTTTCTCCTACAGACTTACGTAGGAGGGAGGGAGAAGATGTTGGATTATGAGCCAGCAGAGCAGAATCATATTCCCCTTAGGTGAGACACTCTGTTCCTCAGAGGCTTGAATTAATCAGTCTGTACAGTGGCTGAATGTTTCCATATGGCTCTGACTGTAAATTGTCATGGGGCAAAAACTAAGCATTTTCAACTATTGGGAGAAAGTTTGACTTTATTATCAGGGTGTGGATGTTCACTTTCCTACTGCAGAGTGAGGGTTAGTGCCAATTTCTTGAAAGAAGCAGAAGCTTCAAGACATTGGCGTTTCCTCAACAATCCACTTGTCATTTGGGGTTTAACCAAGTGAATGCTTTAAACAGAACAAACTCAGGGACGAGCTCCCTCAGATCTGCATTGGACTTCTCAGAGTCTCTCTTAAATGGCTCTGATAAAGATGGTGGAATAACCCTCTGTGGTTTTGATATTTTAGGAATAACTCATTTCAGCATTCACTTTAGAGTTGCAGCGCTCTGCAAAACAGATGGTGGACGCTCACGATACTGACTGGCAGTGTGTGACCCTGGGCAGAAATGAGACAGATGACTGTAAGAGATAACGTCACTCAACATTTATCACGTGATTCATAACGTGATTTAGAGCTCCTGCGCCGTGCAGTCTGTGCACGAACAAGGCCTGTCAGTGAGACCCAAGACGGGCGTTGGCAAGCCTCCTGCTCTGCTTCGACACTCGTTGAGTTGAAAAGAACTGGCAAGAGAAAGGGACACACGGGAAAGAGGGGGAACTGGGAGGTCCTGATGTCTGCGGGTATTGCCTTAGTTCTGAACGCAACCCCTACCGAGTTCAATGTTCACTACAAACAGTGCCCGAAGGCCCGAGTCCCATCTTTCTATGTTCAGTTCTTACTTGTTCTGTCAGACTTCTTTGTGTGCTCGCACGTGTGTGTGCATGTTTGTGCAGGTGTGCACATGTGGTAGAGGTACATGTGCACTTGTGTTCATGTACAGGCCAAAGGGCAACCGTGGCTGTCCCTCCCCAGGTACCATCCCCGGAAACTGGAGAAAGCACTACAGATCTCCTCAGCTGGCCTAACATGGTTCCAGTGGTGTCTGCCACAGTAACTAACACCTGCTTGCCCAACGCTGCATTACACAATGGCATGCCTCATGCTGGGGGTCAGATCTGAGGTCTGTAAGTAACTGGCTCTCTTTACCCAAATGGAGCTTCTTGGAGTCGAGGAGAGGGGACTAGACAACTCTTTCCTTCCTGCCTTCCTCTCACCTTGTTATAGTAAGAGGAGATGCTGTGATCCGCTGCCCAGCTTCTTTAGTTCTTCAGAAGATGCTTTGGTATATGAACAGCTGTTCAGCCGCAGGTGTCGATGGGCAAACAATTGCCCGGAGGCCTTCCCCAGCCACCATCTTGCCACAGAGTACCCTGATGGGGGTTTTTTAGATTTCTTTTATTGCTTGTTTATGTTTATGTGTGTATGTGTATGCATAAGTGTGTGCGGGTGCCTGTGGAGGCCAGAAGAGGACAGCGGATCCTCTGGAGCTGGAGTTACAGACAGTTGTGAGCAGACTGATGTGGGTGCTGAGAACTGAACTGCAGTGCTCTGTAAGAGCAGCAAGCATTCTTAACCACTGAACCAGCTCCTCAGCCCTGTAATCTGATGTTTGTAAACAGCCTTCCAGACAGAATCAGCTGAGACTTGCCTTGTCCCAACCTTGTGCTCAAGGCTGTGTAGCCTTGGCTCACGTTCATTGCCTGGGTCTCTTTCCTCCAATCTGCAAAATAGAAAAGTTAGGACCCCATCAAACCTAACTTTCTGTAATGCAAAAAGTCCACAGTCCACCGTCAAGATACTGATAAAATCAATCATTGCCCTTTAAAAACAGCAATATTTTTAGCTGAATGAATACATTTTCGATGGTACAGGGAAATACTTAAAAAGAAATCATTAGCAGAGTGGTACAAATTGATTAATGTGTGCCTTTAAAAAAGTCTCAACTGAATTCTGTGTGTATGTGCATGATAAATTCAATGTAAATCCAAGGGGTCTATGGGATTGCATCACAACTCTGGCTGTCTATCAGGTGATAGGTATTAGTGATTTTTCTGTTTTCAAAACATCTATGACCTGTCAACCAAAATAGCTGGGGATGCAAAGCGCTAAGGAGTTGGTGCCATCTCGGGGTCCTTCTTCATCTGTTCCTTCACCAGGTAAGTGAAAACTGCCAGGTCCAGTGAGGTGTCAGGGCCAGTGGGGACTTCTCTAGTCAGAGGGCACTTTCCTGGTAGGGAGTGGCTAACCTACATTCTTGGGGCAGCCCCTAGAGCCCCCCATGGTGGTACTGGGAAAATTTAGAAGTGTCCACTGCCCAGTTGTTTCTGACCTCAGCCCCTGGTATATATAGAAGTAGAACTTTTTGAGGATATGGTGCAGTTAAATAAACACTGTAAGGACTTCTTTGCGGATTTTACATTGAAAACACAGTGCTATGCTTTGTGATCTTTCCTAGTTCAGTGTTAGGTGTGAAATCGTTGGAGATCCAGAGTTTGCGCTGAGTAAAATGAAGGAAACTTGCTGTTTCTGAGGAAAACCTGTGGGTTTCTGAGGAAAACCTGAGTGCATGTGGGTCTATTCATTCTTCAGTGTGCTTCATAACTTCTAACTACCTGTACATATGTGGGGGGCCGTGGGGTATGTGTCCAGTCTGCTTGTTGTAGGCTCCTTAGAGGAGGTGTGGATCATGTTACTGTTGTGTTTCCTTGTCAAGACCATCATAATTCTTGGGTATGCATTGCTGTGTCTGGTGATGTTGTATTAAAATATGCCCTAATTTTTAAAAATTACACAAAACAAGAAGTTTGTGGTCCCAGCACACAGCCGGGGTTTACTGATGAGAAAGCAACACTCCACACAGCCCACAGAGACAGACTCCCCACAGGGGAAAGAGTTCTGAGCTGGGGCATTAAGCTGTCTACCCGCCTGAAGAGCCTGGGCTCCATAGGGTAGGCGGTGGGATAGGGTCAGGCTCCTCTTCCCCCTTTGGATAGGACGGGATAGGATGCACATTACTGATTGGCTCACCCATATGAAAGCAGGAACCTGATTGGGTAAAGCAAGGGCAGAGGTGAAGGGGAAGAAACCTACCAAAAGGGCCAACCTTGGACCCGAGCCCTGGGTGGGCTGTCTTGGCTAAAAGTAAAAGTCGTTGGAACTCAGCCGAATCTGGTCCGGGGCTCCTTCCCTGACGATCTGCCTAATTTAGATTTAACTATCTCCTCTTTCAGAGTGACCAAAGTGAGAACCAGTGGTCATGATTTAGTAGGTTAAAGGACATGACACAAATTTTGGACAGGAAGCAAATATTTCTGCAGTCCGGGGAGGCGGTTCTGTTTATGGCCTACGGAGAAGTCCGTAAGTAGGGGTACAGGGAAGGCCCGAAGTGAGGTGGCCGGGGGTGTGGGTGGAGAGCCCACATTCTATTTGAAAAAAGTGAGGCCAGAGATGTGGAAAATTACGATTTAGTAGGTTAAAGGACATGACACAAACTTTGGACAGGAAGCAAATATTTCTGCAGTCCGGGCAGGCGGTTCTGTTTATGGCCTACGGAGAAGTCCTTAAGGAGGGGTACAGGGAAGGCCCGAAGTGAGGTGGCCGGGGGTGTGGGCGGAGAGCCCACATTCTATTTGAAAAAAGTGAGGCCAGAGATGTGGAAAATTACTTGAAATTGGACCTCAAATGGGAAGCGCCAAACAGAAGAGAAATGAGAAAAAGGTAAGTGCCCAGCCACAATTTGAAGGACGGATGAAGGAGGTGGTGCAGTGCCATCCCTGGGCAGCATCCTCGTACACGGCTCAACGGAAACTCAAGAATATGGTGGATTCTTGGTGCCACCAAACGACTTGGCCATGTCCTCATCAGGACTGGGAGGTAATACAAGAGCCCAAAATAAGGGTGCTGGAGAGATGGCTCAGTGTTAAGAGCACTGACTGCTCTTGCAGATGACCCGGGTTCGATTCCCAGCACCCACATCATAGAGGCTAACAGTGGTCCATAGCTCCAGTTCTAGGAGCTCCGACGGGCATTGCAGACACAGGTGCACTTCCATACATGCAGGCAATACACTCATACACATAAAATAATAAATAAAATATTTTTAAAAAGAATCTAAGTGATCCTGAAAGATTGTTAAAATTAGACAAAAATGGGGGAAAACCCTCTTATGGTTTGTTGAACTTCTCCCCATATGAACTCAGTTCAGGTTGGCATTGCTCAGAATGATGGACATTTCACGGTCTTCTTAGCTAGTGAACTTGTGAGGACCAAAGTGCATGGAGGCTCTGCACTACTGTGCCTACCTGCCAGATGCCTAGCAGCCCCTGCTGTGTGCCAGATGCAGGCACCCATTTATTCTTCAGGGCCTGGTACCACCAGTGCCCCCATTTAACAGGTGAGGAAGACATGGCTGGTCAGGGCTGGGGGATCACACAGCTGACAGGTGGTAGAATAGTTTTCAAACTATATTATTTTCTCATTATTACAAAATACCTGGTAAAAGCAACTTACAGGCAGAAGGGGATACTTTGGGTCACAGTTTTGAGTCCATCATAGTGGAAAGGTTGGGAATGGAAAGGGAAGGGAATGGAGGCATGAAGCTTCTAGTCACATGACATCCTGGTCCCCAGCCCCAAGAATGGGAGCATGAAGCTTCTAGTCACATGACGTCCTGGTCCCCAGCCCCAGGAATGCCACCACTGACGTTCAGAATCCTCAGTGAAACCTCTCTGGAAGCTCCCTCCCAGGCATGCTCAGAGGAGTGGTGTCCAATAAATTGATAATGTAGATTAGCATCACACAGCACAGGCTATTTGGTACTTGAACTGGAGCCCCATGCTTTGCTGCCTTTGACAGGTAGCAGCCTCAAACACAGTTGGACGAAATGACCCTAATACTCCTGCCCATCGTGAGATGCCCTGTTCTGCCCCTAGATTGATATATACAAGTCTTTTCTCTTGGACTCACTTTCTGTAGAACCAAAGTTCGAAGGCGCCATAAACAAATGCTTGGTGTTTACTTCTTCACACAAACCTTGGTGAAGTTCAGATCAGATGGGGCAGGGCTGCTGGGGGGAGCAGAGGAGACCACGTGTGTGCACTGCCTGCTCTCAGGTGTCCACTGATGCGCTCCTGTCTCTCAGACATCACTAAGCACACCTGAAGTTCACTGCGCTGGTGTTTCTAGATCTCTCTCCACTGCTTAACTATTCACAGATATCAAAGTCACGAAAACTCAACAAGTTAAATTTTCTACTTGGACATTTGAAGCAAGCTGCACTGACATACGTTGAACTGTTACCTCCTTTCTTTCTATAACAGGAGAAAGCTGGTGCCCACTGTCAGGAGGAATCACTGAGGAAAACCTGCATCAGAGAAGGGGTGTGCTTGGAAGAGCGGCCAGTTCCCCAGAGTTGGACAAACAGGCATCATGAAGCACGTGACCAAACAGTGACTTCACTTCCTTGATTACAAGAACACAGAACAGGGGATTGGGATATAAATCACCTCTGTTATAACTTGCCTGTTTAAAGTGCACAATTCAAAAAGAGTGCACAATTAAATATTTTATAGTATATTCAAAGAGTTCTGCAACCGTCAGTACAATCATTTTTAGAACATTCTCATCACCTCAGAAAGAAACTTAGAGCCTCTTAAGAGCCCCTAATCTTCCTCATCCCTCTCCCTACAACCACCAACATATTTCTTACGTTTGCCTATTCCGAACGTTCCACTCAGTTGCAAGCACCGTGTGTGTGTGTGTGTGTGTGTGTGTGTGTGTGTGTGTGTGTAAGATCTTCGTGAGCGCCTCCTCCCACTGCCTATGGCGCCATGCTCCTCCCCACACCCCATTTTCTTGTTGCTGCTGTTTTGAGAGCTCTGGTTTAGGGAAAAGGAAGCTCTAAAGAGCCACAGGCTCTGTGCATTCCACCCAGAGGAGGTTTATGACAGAAATGGCTTTTGACCAGATCCTTCCCTTCCTGGCTGTTGTTTTCAGAACTCTAAGCTCATTTATAAGCATCTGCCATGTGTCCTGTGGGGAAAGAATTGAGGGGGTGTCTCTGAGAAAAGCACAGGAGGCAGGGAGCGATTCTCCTGTCCCTACAAACTCAAAGGCAAGCTGGAGAGAGACCACTAGGGCTAGGATAAATGGAGTCCCTTCTTGGCAGCACCCGGGACTCTCAGCCAGGAATGGTTATCATCCCCCAAATGTGACCACAGTCAATGAGAGAGGCCCTGGTGAGTGGGCAATTCCTCGACGAAGGAGCCCCAGAGGGACAGAGCTTTACATTTCCCCTTGACTGCAGGCAGACAGGCTTACTTACTTGCATTCAAAGCCATTTTGCGCTGAGATTTATACGCACAATATAAACAAGTATGCATAGAGGCTAATCATGCAAAGAGGCCTGTGATTAGGGCTAGAATGACAGAACCCCAAGCCTCCCGTGATAACTGCACAAAGGCAGAAGAAAAGCAAGAGCTCAGAAGGATCCAGAACAGACTTGTTCTGATGAGGCTTAGATGAGATGGCAAAAAGGAGGCAGTGTCTGCAGAACCCAGAGGCTCCAAGGGCTTTGCTGAGCGCAGCTTTCCTGGTTATTTCTTAGTATTGTCATTGATCCTGAGTGTATCGTGTGTGTGTGTGTGTGTGTGTGTGTGTGTGGGGGTGTGTGTGTGTGTGTGGGGGTGTGTGTGTGTGTGTGTGTGTGTGTGTTTGTGTGTGTGTGAGAGAGAGACAGAGACAGAGACAGACAGAGACAGAGATTATCACATGGCATGTTTTTGAGATTGAAGCTCTTCTCTCTTACCCAAACCTGCTACAGTCAGATTACAGGCACCAGAACCACAAAACTGAGTGGATAAATGTGAATTCGGAAGTAAATTCCAGTTATGTCTTCAGATGGTCAATTTTGTTTCTATCTTAAGATGTGCTTTTAGCAGAAAATCCTCCTGGCACAGGCGGCAAAGGCTTTAATTTGTCCTTTTCATCGAAGGAGGCTCGTTTACCATGTGCGTCTCACTCTAATCTGAAGATTTCTTCCTTTCCGGCTGTGTGACCCATGACACCTGCGTAGCCGATTCTCGCAGACCCCCTCCTCGGTGTCTGCCACAGCGTTCCTTTGGTCCCTGCCACCTGCCCCGACCTTTTTCTTCTTGCTTGGAGCACGCAAAGCATTCTTCTGTCCAGATTTTTCTGATAAAAGTCAAATTCTTAGGTTTTTGAAAAAACATCTACAGAAGATTCAAATGCTGGTCCAACTTTAGCATAATTCTAAAAGTAAATCAATTTTTAAAACACAGCTGGGGCCTGGCTAGCTGGCTCAGCAGGTGAAGGTGCCTGCTCTATCACCGTGAGTTCAGTCCCTGGACCCACATGGTGGAAAGAGAAAACCGACTCCCAGATGTCCTCTGCCCTCCAGTTGTGCGTCTTTGCAGATGTGCATTTGCACACACACACACACACACACACACACAGAAAAAAAGAAAAATAATTAGTTTTAAAGAAATCCAACTGGAAGAAGACGAGGCCCTGCGAGCAGGCAGTGTTCCGTCCTGACAGTCACCGGCTCTCCGGTGCTTTGAAACAGCGTCTGAGCCTCGGGAGTGAAGGGTGACCTGCGTTCACTCCACGCCTCTTCTCTCCCCTGCCCTTCAAGGGTAATGACAGCATCCCACGTTCGTGTCCGATCCTCAAGCCATCATTGTGGGACGTTCTTGGCTCTGACTCCTTTCGAGTCTCAGGAGTTTTAGCATTTTGCAGACAGATGACAGATGATGGTGAAAATCTGATGATTGTGGAAATTCAGAGTTCAGCGCTAGCAGGTCTCTGGGAGGGCAGGACAGGCTGCGGTGGGGGGGGGCATGCCTTCAGTCTCCGCACAGTTCATCACCCAAGACCTGCTGGTGCACTTTATCAACACGCAGCCAAACTGAAGGCATATTTCAACTTGTCAAGCGCCTCAAAGCAAAGGAAGTCATTTGCAGTCCTCAGAGCTGCTTTTCACCAGACAAAGATGGTGCTGGCTGACATTCCCCTAAACAAGCCTTGATGCTAATTTCTCCCTGGCTCGCAAACCTTCCCATCAATCTGAACAGCATTTTGCTTTCCAAACAGCAAACTCCAACACGGCTTAAGAATTCTCCCACAGATCACACGCCAAAAACACAACACAGACAGTTAAGCTTCTTGTGTGCAGGAGGGGACCCTGGCCCAGGCACAGGAGTTTGGGAGGGGAGAACAGGCAGCTCTCCGCCTCGCCTGTAGCTTCCGCTCCCCAGTGCTGCACCCACTGGGAACACGAAGCCCCACTCTTTCATGCCCCTCCAGGTTTTTGGTTCTGTTTTGTTTGTCTGTTTTTGCGTATTGACACACAGAAGTGGCCCTCTTTATTTATAAATAAATTATATGCCAATTTTTAAAAGCACAAGCAAAAATCCTGAAGTAATCTTTTCATTTTAATTTCCAGAAATGACACTTCAGACCTTCATCAAAAATTCCAGTTCATGCAAAATACTCTATACCAAATTCCCATGTTCTATCTGGTTTGGCTACAAAGTTCCCATTCCCTCCCACCATGAGCTGGTCTAGGTTTGAGTTTTCAATGCAATCGGAAGGCATCAATCTCATCTCCAAGGACCACCTGTCTTCCACCCCTGAATGGTTTTGCTAAGTGTCCCCTAATGTCCATGTGTGAAAGGCCTGGTTCCCATGGTGCCCGGGTGCTAGGACAGGTAGGAGGCTGGACCTCATAAATGTCCTTAGGCCATTGAGGACAGGCCCTTAAGGGGACTGTGGGACTCTGGCCACCTCTTCTGTGCTCCCTGGCTGTGGCGTGGGTGGGTTTCTCCCACCATGCACTCTCCCTGTGGTGTGAGGGTCTCAGCAAAGGCCAAGGCGTAAGCTTATCTGATCTCAGACACAGAACTTAAAATCCACTAGCCAAACTAAGACCCTTTCTCCATAAGTTAATTATCACTGGTATTTGTTACAGGCAGGAAGCTGGCTGACCCAGACTCCCCCCCCC
>NW_008345269.1:578190-592313 GCF_000622305.1 Nannospalax galili
GCTCACCCTCTCTCATCTACTAGCTTTCCTCGGTGAGTGCCCACAGCAAGGAGTCCCCATCAACTGCCACACTTTGATGCTGAACTTCCCAGCATCTAGGCTGATGAGAAAGAAATACATTTCCTCATAAATCACCCAGTCTCTGACAGCCCAGTACAGCGGTGCAAGACAGGTAAAGGTGCCAGCTTCATCCTGAGTTTTGGGTGTGTAATCTCCTGTGAGACTGGAGGTGACTGGAAGGGAAGGAACTCCCATGTGTGGAGCACTGTGTGCCTCCCGCCTGTGCCCCCACCTTCCTCCTCTCTGCAATACACAGGTTGTTAGATTCATCATTCCTTGACAGCAGACAGAGTCAGACTCACTAGCAACTGGGTGTCAGCTCGCTTCATCTAAGAGGGATGACAAGCAAATTGATAACACGGTGGCCTTGGGAAGAGTCACCAAACTAACAAAGCTGTCTTTATTTGTATGGCTGTAATCAGATTCTGATGAATCAGCTGCGATTATACCTTTTAAGTTTGTGTAGAATATACTATGGATTACCTTTTTTTCCTAAAACATTCCCACACTTCCAGATTTCTTTCTCTTTTTTAACTCAAAGCCAGAACAATACAGTCTTTTTAAAAATGCCATGGCTTCCCACATCATACTCTTAATTCATGCTCCTCTGCCTAAGCCAGAAGCCAGCTGGTGGGGTCTTAACCTTGAGAGAGCACATCAATCAAACCTGAACTTGCAGGAAACACATTCATAATGTAGTGACAATTTATTAATATCCCTGTCATGAAACAGAGGAGGACATGAACATGAGCAAGACAGAGGAGAGAGAGTCTAGCCGCACCAAAGTGGAACTCGGAGTTAATTTTGTTAGAAAAATTAGAACTTCCTATAAAAATAGGGTTGGCAAGATGGTTCAGCAGGTAAGGGTGCTTGCTGCCAAGTCTGATGGCCTGAGTTCCATCCCAGGGTCCCACAGGATGGAAAGAGAGAACTGACACTCACAAGTTGTTCTCTGACCTCCACACATGGCATGCGTGTGTGCATGCACACATACACAGGAAAATGCAATACTTTATTTACTTTGTTACTTCTTTCCGCATTTGCACTCTGCATCTTTGGAAAGCAGCTGTGCTCACCTCTCTACCTCCACTGCACACGTGGGATGAGTCTAAATCCATGTCGTGGGGTGGGTGAGAATTCCCCACTTAAAGCCCACAGTGGCAGAACAGAGATCAACAGTAAACCCTGGGGACGCAACACCACTGGACACTGCAGGGTCAGCCCGTTCTATCCTTGGCTAGCAGAGGAACGATGCAGGAAAGGTTCATGAAATTTGCTTCACAGAGAATGTTTGGGGTTTTCTTTGGAAAGCAGTTGCAAGGGAGAAAGGACCATGGGTCTTGTCACAAGCAAGGTGGAAGCCTAGATCTCAGCTCAACAGATAAGACGTTATATCACTTCACTAACAGGTGAAATTCAGTTACTTACAGGTAACTTACAGGTCAGAGCCCCTGAAATAACATCATAGCCGCTTCAGGATTCAACCGTGAGCACCAGGCGGATGGTGAGCACCCTAGAGCCACAGGCAGCACACATACCTTAAACACACAAGCAACACTTCCCAATCTTTAAAATGAAGAAATAAGCCGAGGGGAAAACATGTACTCACTCGTTCAAGAAGAGCTACGATGTTTCCATCCAGTTAGGAAACACCCTTCGTCTGAGTCTAAAGAGATGGCTCAGTGGTTAAGAGCACTGGCTGCTCTTACAGAGGACCCAGACTTGACCCAGAGCACCCACATGGCAGCTAAGAAGTGTCTGTAACTCCAGTTCCAGGGGATCCATTGCCCTCTTCTGACCTCTGGAGGCATTGCATGACATGGGTGCCAGGAGAAGGCTACGTCTGTGGAAAGCCCTCTTCTCTAACTCTGGCTGTTCCTTCGAGGGTCTCATCCCACCCTCTGGCTCTGAAATGCGCAGTTCTGTGCTGCTGAGTCCTCAGCTCCCATCTCTAGCTGAGCCTATCCCTCTAGCACCAGATTCTTACAGTCCATTGCCTGCTCAATGTTGCTGCCTGGACATATGACAGACATCTCAATATATTGGAAACTGAATGTTACACATCCCCTTTGAAACCTTAAATCTTCCCATCTCTGTCAGTGGAAACCTCACCCTTTCGGTTGCTAAGAACAAAATTCATGAAGGCAGGCACTTTCACTGGATTGTGTTACAAGAAGAAAATCCCCAAGATTTCAGAAGTTTGAACCAAGGATTTGAGGCCCTACTCTCCAAAGTCTCACCCTAGTGGTTGACTTCCTCAAGCCAGCTCTTACCTCCTGAAAGTTTGCAGCCTCCCCAAACAGCACACTAACTGAGGAACAAACCTTCAGAGCATGAACCGGGACTTTGCAGGTTCAAGTGGTAATGTCAACCCCCACAACGCCAATCCAATCGACTCACCCTCTTGCTGTTCTGTGAATCACCAGGAAGCCCAGCTTCCTGTCCTCTGCATTGATTCCTTTTTATGAGCAATCTCCTTTCGCAGATCCGTCCCTGTTTTTCAGGTTAAGATTTATTCTATTTTTTAACTGTGTATGTGTGTATCTGTATGTGGGTTTGTGCACTTGTGAGTGCAGGCACTCGCAGGATCCAGAAGAAGGCATCAGATCCCCCAGAGATGAAGTTACAGGCGGTTATGAGCTGCCTAACATGGGTGCTGGGAACTGAACTTGGGTCTTCTGTAAGAGCAGCCAATGCTCTTAACCACTGAGCCATCTCTCCAGCCCCTCCTTCAGGTTTCTAACATACTGTCTCAGTCCAACTCTTACCAACTCATTTGTTTCAGCTTCTCATCCCATCTTAATGGAGATAATACATTTATAAATTAGACACACATTCTTAGCAGCCTCTTCATTGTGTTGATAACTTTTCAACTTACCATGTAATTAACTGACTTACCATTCTCACAGTCACAGTCTGCTAGAATGTGAGTCTTGCAAGGCAGGAATTCTTGTTTAACACCTAGCACATCCCCAAACAGAGGCTTATAGACCCTAAATATCTCTTCCTAGACTCCAGTTTGAACAGTATTGTCACTTTATAGGTGATTTAACATTTATTGAACAGAGTGAAGAAATGAATGATTCTCACCCTATTTCATTACTTGGCCACATCAATTTATCTTCATAATATTGTGAAACTTACCTGGTCTACTGCTTAGGAGATATTCCAATTAAGCAGCTGACAAATTTTTTTATCTTCATTAAGCTTTATTATACCCTTTAATTTCCCAATAGAAAAATAACCAAGGTTGGGTCAACTAGAATTGAGATTCATTTTGACTGATCACGACGTTTCCTGTTTCTTTAAGGCATTATGACAGTCCATTAGCATGTAAAACATTGTGGGTTTTGTTCAGATTTGGAAGGAAGGTTGTGTGGCAGAGGTGGAGACAAGCATTTTAAACCAATGCTGGTCTCAGAGACTTCAAAACAGAAGCTCCAAGATTATTCATCTAGAAAGAATGATGTCTGAATTGTAACTAGTTTTAAAGCAACAGCTGATGTGCACGTAATAAATAGCTCGGAAAGAGCAGGAAGGATGAAAGGAAATATTTGTCGACAATACTAAGTCATTTTTCATTTTGAGTAAGACTGTTGAGCTGTGACGTTAGTGCAATTCTGCAGTCTTCTTGGAAGAAAACCAATTTCTTTAGTTAATGCTTTTTAATCTTTTCAAAATCAATTGAAACCGTCTTGCCTCACCGTTTCACATGCCATTGGTGATCATCTCTACCCTGGACTCTATCTAGGACAGAAATCAAAAAACCTTCATCTGGGTCTATAAGCAATAAACCATGGTCTTATAAGCAATAAATCAGAAATCTACAGGTAGAATTCACCTGAGAAGAATAAAAATCTAGTAGTGGCCACATCGGCTCTGCACAGAATGGACAAGCCAAATGCATAAATTGACTGACAAGGACCAGATACATAGCTTCTTTTATAATCAAAAATAAAATGAAAAATGGGTGATTATTGGGCAAAGTAAATTATCATAAAAATTAGCAGAGATCCTACCACTCAATGTCTATAATGGCAAAGAGGATTAGTCATCCACCCAAAACTGATGATCTTCCTTTGAGTATTTGCAAGTGTCACTGAGAAATTTCCACCCAAACTCCCTGGCACCTGTGTGGGACCAAGTAACAAGTTTCCACAATGGAATGTCAGATGGAAAAACTCTTTCAGCATCTGACTGACAGAGTCTACGCCCGGGCAGCACCATGAATGCTCCGTATCTTCAGTTTCCTTCCGTGTGCCGTAAGCAGAGTCAGCATCCCTAGGAAATGAAACCCAGAGGGCGAGAGGCTGGCTCAAGAGTCTATAGAGGTAAAACCCATAATCTAAGAACTCAGAGTGATGCTTCTTTCTTTCCTTTGGTTTTTTTTTTTTGCTAGTTTTTAAAAATATCTTATTTATTATTTTTATTTTATGTGTATGCGTGTATTGCCTGCATGTAGGTAAGTGCACCCGTGTCATGCAATGCCCGTGGAGGACAGAAGAGACTGTCAGATCCCCTGGAACTGGAGTTACAGATAGTTCTTAGCTGCCATGTGGGTGCTGGGATTCGAACCCAGGTCTTCTGCAAGAACGTCAGTGTTCTTAACCGCTAAGCCATGTCTCCAGCCCCAGATTGTTACTTCTTAAACACACATTTGGGGCCAGCAAGATGGTTCAGTGGGTAAGGGTGCTTGCTGCCAAGTCTAAGGACATGAGTTTAATCCCCAGAACCCATATGGTGGGAAGTGAGAACCAACTCCCATAGGTTGTCCTCTAACCTCCACATACATACTGTGGCATGCGTGTGCACAAACACATACATACACATACATACACGTACAAACACATATATACACAATACATACACGATACATACACAATACATGCACACATATACATACAGACACATACACAGTACACACACACATACATACACACATACACAATGCATACACACACAAATACATACATACACAATGCAAACACATACACAATACATACACATACATACACATGCAAACACATACATACACAATACACACACAGTACAAACACACATACATAATACATACACATACAAACATGCATACACACATACACATGCATACACACATGCACAATACATACATACACATGCAAATAAATACATACACATACATACACGTGCAAACACATACATACACAATACACACACTATGAACACATACATACACAATACATGCACACATACACACATACACAATATATACACACACATGCAAACACATACACAATACACACACTATGAACACATACATACACAATACATGCACACATACACACATACACAATATATACACACACATGCAAACACATACACAATACACACACTATGAACACATACATATACAATACATGCACACATACACAATACATACACACATACACATGCATACACACATACACAATACACACACACATGCAAACACATACATACACAATACAAACGCATACATACACATGCAAACACATACACACAGTACAAACACATACACAATACATCACACATACAAAATACATACACATACAAACACATACATACACATACATATGCAATACATACACCCACATACACAATAAAAGTAAAAGTATTTTTTAAAAGTACAAATTTGGGGGACTGGAGGGATGCCTCAGCAGTTAAGAGCACTGGCTGCTCTTGCAGGGGACCTGGATTTGATTCCCAGCACCCACATGGAGGCTAACAAACATGCATGGGTGCACTTATGTACATGCAGGCAATACACTCATATACAAAATAAAAATAATAAATAAAATATCTTTTAAATACAAGTTGGCTTCTACTTTTATGTCATATATGCATGCATACATGATTTATATATGTATAAAATGTAGCAATCACATATGAGAAAAATATATGCTATTTGTCTTTCTGATACTGGTTTATTTTGCTGTTAAGGAAGCAGAAGCAAAGCTCTGTAGAGGAACAAAGGAGTCTAACAGCAGAGGGGAGGGGTGAGGCGGACGACAGTGGGTGCGGGGGATACACAACAGACAATACATACCTGCATGAAAAGTTCTTATGTAGCACAGTACCATGTACAAAGAATATTAAAAACCACAAATTTGGGGGAAGGAGATCATAGACAGGTTCATCTGTGAGATTATTTTCAACCAAAATAGACGTGAACGTAGCAGGAGAATCTTTGCATTTTAGTGCGCTCACTTGCCGGAGTCCAGCTCCAGCTGAGTCCAGGGCCTGAAGGGGTGAAGGTAAGTGCGGTGGCAGAAATGACTGTACCAGAAACCACAGCTGCAGTTCTAGTAGAGACTGTGACTGACCCGCTCGGGAGAGGTCAGCCCGAATATCTTCTTCTCCTCTTCTGAAAAAGCAGCCTTCCACTACCTTTATTTATACTTAGAAAGCTTACAGTAACAGTAAAGCATCAGACCATAAATCAAAGCATGAGTTTGCACAGTATTTCTCAGTGCACAAGGTTTTTCAGTGATCACAGTGAAAGGAAGGTACAAAGTCCAACGATTAACCTTTTCTTGACGTGGCCAAGCAATGTCTTCATTGTTTTCTGTACAGCCTTGTGGTTTCCATTTTACCGTAGAAGTGTGAGACAGCCTGTCCCATTTGCCCTTTAATTCTTTGAATTTAATATTTGCAGGTCAGCATGCATATTTGAAAAAATTATTTTTCTCCTGGGAATGGAAATAACCAACTCTTTATTTATTGTCTAACCAATATTCCAATATATCTTTTTCCTCTTCCTTTTGCTATTTCTTCCTGAACATTTTGTATTCTTTGAGTCATATGATTATTTTCTCTATTTCAATATCCTTTATTATTTTGTTGCCATTTATCTTTAAGGGCTTTTTGAATCGCTTTTAGTCTCTGTAAAAGGAGAGGCGATTTTTCTTCAGCGGTCACACACCACCAGCTTTTTCCTGATCCAACTCATCTTTTTATTCAAGAGGGAGTTTCCCTAAGCCAAGTAGTTTTTCCTTATGTCAAACTTTAGTCTCAATAGTTCCTCGTTCAGGGTTGAAATCATAAACTCCTGTGAAAGGCAGCAGGGCATCTAGAGATTGCATGCTATCTTTTCCTTCGGGGGGAAACCAAACCTTTTTTTTAATCACAAATTTAATCTGTGCTGCACTCCTGCACTCTGGTTTATAGTCTGTAATTGCTTTTTCTGGATCTCTCATTATTTCAGCCCATTTTTCCCTCATGATGCGATCATCATATGTGTCATTAGGCTTTCCCACGATGAATTCAGAATTTAAAGTATTTTTACTTTCGTATTGTTTCAGTAACATGATAATTCTGCTAAAGGCAGAGTTTTCCCTGGTTTAGTTTCCCATTCCATCATCAGAGTTGGTTATCAAAATACTTAAAGAAGAGAAGGTTATACAAATTACAAAAACCAGGAGTAACTGGGGAAGGGATGTCCACCAAAAGAGCAGCGGCCATCGGCCTTCGGCGGGAACTTCGTCAAACAGCACTCTGCCAAGAACCACGGAACTCTTGGAGCCACCACTCACTTGACAGGCTTTTTACAGTAAACTAAATCTGCAGAAAGTTAATAAAATATGCCATGAAGCTGGTGAGATTGTTGTGGAGAGGATGATGAGGATGGATGGGGGATGGATTTATTAATTGATAAACTTGAGAAGAATCACATACTCTGAGCAAAACACACACACTCACACACACACACAAAGGTGGGGCCAAGAAGCAAGTGTGCACAGAACTAGAGAAATCACCTATCTGGAGAGTATTCAGCTGTTAGGAAAATCTCTCTCTCTCTCTCTCTCTCTCTCTCTCCCTCCCTCCCTCTCTCCCCTTTCTTCCTCCCTCCCTCCCTGTGGTTGGGGTGGACTGATGATTTTACACCCACTATTTCTTTAAAGTCAGACTCCATAATCAAGTTAAGAATAGAGACGCTCAAGTCCCACCCTCTACAAGTCAGTGTCTGAAGAAAGTTCACACTTCCTGGTCCTGCGCACCCTTCTCTATTAGTGACTTTCTTTCAGCAATAACGGCATTCTTTAGAGGGTAAGCTTCTCAGGCACAGGGCAATGTCTTTGCTATCTCTGTGTCCATACCAGTGCAAGCACACAGTAGGTTTTCCATGAACTCAATCATTTATTCTACAAGTGTCCAGCACACCCACTATGTGCTTGGTCTTATCCTGGGCACTGGGGACAGACTAGTAAAGAGGCTCTGCTTCCTGCACCTTCAGTGGCATTCTGTGCCAGCCTTCAGCTTTATCCCTGACACAGCCTCCATCTGGGCTGAAGAATGTAACTATGACACTTTCAAAGCAGATTTAAGAAGCCTTCGCCATTGCGCACTCTGTAGGACCGCCATGATGTACACAGATGTAAACAATATTGAAAGCATGTGAAGAAATTGGAAGCTTCACGCACAGCTGCTAGGAGCATACGACAGTGGGCGAATTTCAAGACTAGTTGGCCAGTTTCTCAGTCGGTTAAACCACCCTGTGAGGTGACTAATCTTCATTGTCAACTTGACACGCCTGGGAAGAGGGGGCCTCAACTGAGAAATTTCCTCCAGAAGATTGGGCATGTCTGGGGGGCATTTTCTTGATTGCTCATTGATGGATACTTGATCCTAACTGTGGGTGGTGCCATCCCTAGGCAGGTGGGCCTGAACTTGATAAGAAAGGTGGCTGGGTCTCCCTGCACTCAGTCCCCCTTCTAGCCTTGGGCCTACGCCAGCTCCTGCTCTTCTCCCTCAGATCTCTGGACTAACTTTCTAACCTAAACTAGCTCAATCCTCCAGCTTAGTTTTTAGACCCTCCCCATGCTGTTATGTCCCTACCCCCACCTTGCCCTTGGCCTCCTTATCTGCATGCCACAGACCAGCCTCCTGTTCTGCAAGAACCTGAGGTACACACCAACTAACTTTTCATACCTGAACAAAAAGCAGCCGAGCTACATCAACGACATAAACAGAACCAAACTTGAACTAACCAAAGGCAGAGTAGATTTCCTATCGAATACACAATCAGCAAAAGAAATCCATATACCCAAAAGTCAAGATAAAAACACAAATAATATGAAAATTCAAAAGTTTACATCCCCAACAAAACACACCGATCCTGCAGAAGTGAACTACAGAGAGAACCACCCAGAGGAATCCCATGACAGAATTTAAAGGAACCATTATAAACATGATCAAAGAACTCAAAGAACACTGACAAACAACTCAAAGAACTCAAAGAGGACAGGTGTAAACTTGTGATGGAAGCTCAAGGAAATCCAAATACAGGGATGACTGAAACAGCAACAACAAATCAGGAACTGAAAAGTGAATTCACAAAAGAGATGGAAATATTGAAGAGAGCCCATGCCAAGATGAAGGTGGAAAAAAACTTCGACAGGCCTTTAGAGATGGTAGGAGAAAGCCTCACAAGTAGAATGAATGGAATGGGAAACAGTATCAGGATTGGAAAACTTGAAGAACTAGACCGCTCATGGAAAGGCTATGGAAAAAATTTTAAAACACAGGAAATGTGGGACACCTTGAAAAGGCAAATCTATGCATCATAGGAATACCGGAAGGAGAAGCTCAGGACAATGGCATTGACCAGATCTTCAACAGGATTAGAGAAGAAAACTTCCCCAAATAAAGAGAAGACATACCTATTAAACACAGGAAGCACGTAGAGCAGCAGTTAGGACCAGAACAGAAACTCCTCGTGGCACATGACAGTAAAAGCACTAGATGTACAGAACAAAGAGAGAACACTGAAAGCTGCTAGAAAAAACAACAACTGAAGCATAAAGGAAAACCCATCGGAACTACAGCTTTTTCAGTGCAAACTATGAAAGCCAGAAGAACCTGGACCAAAGGATTCCAGAACTAAATGACCACGGATGCCAACCTAGAATACTTTACCCAGCAAAACTATCTATCATAGTTGAAGAGGAACAGAAAATTTTCTATGACACAAAGAGGCTGAAAGAATTCATGTCCACCAAACCGGTCCTACTGAGAGCACTCAAAGCAATACAAAGGACCAAAGGTGGGGGTGACTGTACGGAAGAAGTTACAGAAAGAAAATGAAGGAAGGGATAATTATGGAAACACACAATAAGAACACGAACACAAACAAATTAAAATGACAGTAAGCAGTACACATCTCTCAGTGACCTTAATATCAACGGCCTCGACTCCCCAGTAAAAGACACAGGCAGGCAGAATGGATTAAGAAACAAAATCCATCTTTTTGTTATCGTCAAGAAATTCATCTCACCTTCAGGATAGGTGCTACCTTAAGGTGAAAGGATTAAAAAAAATATTCCAAACAAATGGCACTAAGAAGCAAGCAGGTGTTGCAAGTCTAATATTTGACAAAATAGACTTCAAATTAAAACTAATCAGAAGAAATAAAGAGGGTCACTTCATTCTAATCAAAAGAACAATTGATCAAGAAGATATTATAATCATGAGCATATATGCACCAAATTCTGGTGCTGCCAATTCCATAAAACAGTACTACAACACTATAAAACACAGATTAACCCCAACTCAGTAACAGTGGACAACTTTAACACCCCATTATCTCCAATAGAAAGGTCAACTGGACAAAGAATAAACAGAGAGATATCTGAATTAAATGACATCTTACATCAAATGGACCTAACAGAAGTCTACCGAATATTCCACCCAAGCATCAAAGAATACACTTTGCTCAGCAGCACATGCAAATATCTCTAAAATTGACCACATATTGGGGCACGAAACAAACCTCAACAAATACAAAAAAAAAACAAAAAAAAAACCACTGAAATAATTCTATGCATTCTATCAGACCACAAAGCAATAAAGCTTATAATCAACAGCAAAAGAAGCTGTAGAAACTACATAAATTCAAACACACTTCTGAGTGATGAATGTGTCAAAAAAGATGGTAAGAAAGAAATAAAAGTATTCTTAGAACTAAATGAAAAGGATAACACAACAAAACCTGTGGGACACTTTAAAAGCAGTCCTAAGAGGGAAGTTTATAGTTCTAAGTGCCTACACTACAAAATCAGAAAGAGAACTTATAAATGACTGAACAGTGCAGCTCAAGACTCTGGAAAGGCAAGAGCAAACCAAACTCAAAACTAGCATAAGAGAAGAAATAACAAAAATCAGAGTAGAAACTAATGAAACAGAAACAAAGAAAACGATACAAAGAATCAGTGGATCCGAGAGCTGGTTCTTTCAAAAGTTAAATAAGACAGATAGACACTTAGCCCAGTAAATCAAAAGAAAGCAAATCCAAATTAATGAAATCAGAGATGAAAGGGGAAATATCACAACAAACACCAAAAAAAATCCAGATTATAAGGAAATACTTTCAAAACCTATATGCTGTTAAATTTGAAAATCTAAAAGAAATTGATGATGTTTAAAATTTTTTATTTTTTATTTATGTGTATGAGCATATTGCCTGCATATATGTGAGTGTACCCATGTCATGTAATGCCCACGGAGGTCAGAAGTTTCCCTTGGAACTGGAGTTATGGATGGTTGTTAGATGCCATGTAGGTGCTGGGAATCAAACTCAGGTCCTCCGCAAGAGCAACTAGTGCTCTTAACTGCTGAGCCACCTCTCCAGTCCATGGATGAATTTTTAAAATCATGGAAAACACCAAAGTTAAAAGAGATCAACAGCTTAAACAGACCCATAACAAATAAGGAAATTGAAACCCCCCAATATAAAACCTCCCAACTAAAAATGCCCAGGCCCAGATGGATTCACAGCAGAATTCTACCAGACATTCAAAGAAGAGCTACAACCAATGCTTCTTAAACTAGTCAAAAATATAGAAACAGAGGGAGAACACCCAAACCCCTTCTATGAAGCCAGCATCACTCTAATACTAAAACCAAGTAAAGACACAACAAAAAAAGAAAACTATAGACCCAAATCCTTAATGAACATAGATGCAAAGATGCTCAACAAAACTCACAAACTGCATAAAGACCATCCACCTTGATCAAGTTGGCTTTATTCCAGACATGCAGGGATGGTTCAATACACATAAGTCAATAAATATAATAAATCATATAAATGGACTTAAAGAAAAAAAAGTCACATGGTCATCTCAATTGACGCAGAAAAGGCCTTTGACAAAATCCAAAATGCATTTATGTTAAAAGTTCTACAGGGTATTGGACTAGAGCAAACATACTTCAACATAATTAAAAAGTATATACAGCAAACATCATTCTAAATAGAGAAACACTGGAAGCATTCCCATTAAAATCAGAAACCAGACAGGGCTGTCCACTCTCTCCACTCCTTTTCAACATAGTGCTTGAAACTCTTGCTAGAGCAATAAGACAAGAGAAAAAATTACAAGAGTTCCAATTGAAAAAGAAGAGGTCAAGGTATCTCTACTTTCAGATGATATTGTATTATACATAAGAGATTCCAAAATTCCACCAGAAAATGCCTAGAAATAACATGTTCAGCAAAAAGGCAGGTTATAAAATCAGTCTACAAAAATCAGCAGCCTTCCTATATATGAATAACAAGCAATTGTCAAAAGCATTCATGGAAATCCTCCGATTCACAATAGCCTCAAAAAAGACCTCTACAATGAAACTTTTTAATTTTAAAGAAAGAAATAGAGGAAGATGCCAGGAGATGGGAGGACCTCCCGAGTTCATGGATTGGTAGAATTAATATTGTGAAAATGACCAAAAACAATCTATAGATTCAATGCAATGCCAATCAAAAGTCCTATGATGTTCTTCACAGAGCTAGAAAAAAATCCTAAAATTCATGTGGAATCACAAAGACCCTGGATAGCCAAAGCAATCTTAAGCAAAAAGAGCAATGCTCGGGGGGAATCACCTTACCAGATCTCAGAATACAGAGAGATACATTAAAGAGTTATAGTCATAAAAACAGTATGGTACTGGCATAAAAACAGATATGTAGATCAATGGAATACAATGGAAGACCCAAACGTGAGCATATGAAATTTCAGCCACCTGATATTTGACAAAGCTGCCAAGAACACACAATGGAGGAAAGGCAGCATCTTCAACAAATGGTGCTAGCAAAACTGGATCTCCACCTGTAGAAGAATGAAATTCGTTTGACCCTTATCTTTCACTCTACACAAAAGCGAACTCCAAATGAATCAAAGATCTTACTATGAAACCTGAAACTCTAAACCGCTAGAAGAGAACCTGTGCAGCAGCATACAAGGTAAAAGTGCAGGAAAGGACTTTCTAAATCGGGCTGCAGTTGCTCAGGCACTAAAGTCAACTCTCAACAAGTGGGACCTCGTTCAACTAGAAAGCTTCTGTACAGCAAAAGAAACAACCAAGGAAGTCAAGACAAAGCCCACTGAGTGGGAGAAAACCTTCCAAAGGATTAATATCCAGAATATACAAAGAACTCAAAAAACAAGTAAACAAGAAAATAAATGACCCAATAAAAAGATGGACTAAGGACTTGAACAGAGAGTTCTCAGATGAAGAAATAAAAATGGCTAAGAAGCACCTTAAGAAGTGCTCAACATTCTTAGTAATCAGGGAAATGGAAATCAAAACCACTTTAAGATTCCATCTTACCCCAGTCAAACTGGCTAAGATCAAGAGAACGAAAGACTCCACATGGTGGAGAGGATGTAGAGAAAGGGGAACGCTCATTCACTGCTGGTGGGATTGAAAACTCATGCAACCCTTATGGAAAGCAGTGTGGAAAACTGTTAAAGTAAAAATGAATCTACCTTAACGAATCTCCCATATGATCCGGTTATACCGCTCCTTGGAATACACCCAAAAGACTCATCTTACTATAGAGATACCTGAGCAACCATGTTTGTTGCTGCTCTTTTCACAGTAGCTAAGAAATGGAAGCAACCTAAATGTCCCTCAATTGACGAGTGGACAATGAAAAGGTGGTTCATCTATGCAATGGAGTTCTACTCAGCACTAAGAAGAGATGAAATCATAAAATCTGCAGGTAAGCCGGGCGTGGTGGTGCACGCCTTTAATCCCAGCACTCAGGAGGCAGA
>NW_008345269.1:592422-609521 GCF_000622305.1 Nannospalax galili
AACACACTTTGGACACAGGACTTGGAGCAATGGAGCTGAACTGACCTGGAAGCCTCTTCCCTGAAGACCGGCTCTCATAGTTCTGGAGGACACTAGGCAAGCTGCTAAGGGAGAAAATCAATCAATGGTTAGTCCAGGAAACTCCCAAAGTGACTCAGGCTATTGCCACAGACCTCGGTTACCTCCCAGAACTTGAAGGTAAGACCTAGTGTTGAATACAGGACACACTTTGGACACAGAACTTGGAGCAATGGAGCTGAACTGACCTGGAAGCCTCTTTCCTGAAGACCGGCTCTCATAGTTCTGGAGGACACTAGGCAAGCTGCTAAGGGAGAAAATCAATCAATGGTCCAACCTGGTTCTAAAGCCCAATAACCACAATGATTGGCTCAGCAAACTATCTTACTGGTGCAGTAGTGGCACTTTTATCCAGCAGGTAATCCACAGCTATGTAATTGGACTTAAAGCCCTCTCAGTGGGAGGGAACTCATGGGTGGCACTGTAAATATAGCCAAATACACATGGCTGAAGAGGTCATAGATTCTAAAGAAAACCTTATCTCTGTTATATCTCTAGACAAATGAAATTTCTTACTGTATGTTAAATATGGGTCCTTATGTTTACAGACAAGTAAACCAAACACCACTCATCAAAGAAGCTTCTTTTTGAAACAGATGGAGGTTATCATAGAGTTCCATAACTGCTCACACACAGAAAATATATGGAGATGCCCATCCCTAAGTCACACATCTACAATGGAACATCTACACCTAGGGCTCATGGAACATAGCAAGACAAGAGGTAGAGAGAAAACTAACACATCCCTCAACTCTCACCAGCAAAGCTTCCTCATACAATAAAGTGTGAGGCCCACAGAAGGCCACAGCTGGCTAAGTTTTAGAGAACAAGAGACTGCGGAGTGCGTGTCCCTGGCTAGGACTCCTATAGCAAACCTCTCCCACCCACGGCTCAGGGACCGTTGCAGAAGAACAGACAGTGTAAGAGCGAAGCTTGGTGCCTGAACATATTAGGAAACAGACTTTCGGGCCACTGGAAACTTGCTCATGTGAACTTGCAACAATGGTGACAGCGTGCACAAGACCCATGCCGACTCAGTCAGACAAAACCCAGCATAGAGCTGGGGAAATGGGCAGCCTTAGCCAAGAAACGACTGGCTACCGATTACTACAGGGTGAGAGAGAGTTGATCTTCTTTAAGAGAGTGACTCCTGATAAGCTGACTAGACTCCAGTGGATGAACTTGCACTGAGGGACATCTGGGTATAAATGCTTAACCAGATAGGTCTTAACATATATGACAGAATGCATGAAATGGGGGGAGGAGAATGGGGATGGGGGTCTACATTTAAGATGTATGAAATGCACAAAAACTCAGTAAAAATAAATATAAAAAAAGAAAGGTAGCAGAACACGCCAAGAGCAGCGAGCCAGTAAGCAGCGTTCCTCCACGGTTTCCACTCCCAGATCCTGCCCTGATGACGGATTTCAAATCGTTATGAAATAAGCCCCTTCCTCCTCAAGTTGCTTTTGGTCCGCATTTTATCACAGCAGCAGAGACACAAATCAGAACACCCTGTGTCATTCAGCTTTCCCCGGGGGACATGAGCAAACATCCCCTCGCCCCCGATGGAGCATCAGTGTCAGACCAAAACAATGATTCCGTCTCAGTACAGCTTGGGGAGCCAGAGAGTTTATTTGGCTTTCTTACAGAAGCAAGGGTGACCCCCAAACATCTGCACCACCAAAGCATTCCATCCCAGAATGGATGACAACTTCCACACAGCTGTGTAGCTGGAGCCCTCCCTTCCTCTATATTCTAGCCCCTCCTGAGACCAGGTGAAGTCGGGTAGAATTAATACAGCTGGGGGGGGGGCTGGAACCTCAGGTGAAGGTGTAATGCCCCTCCCCGGCCCTTCCTTCTATTAAGAATATCAATAGACCCTATTCTAGGAGGGTCTCGTGGGATTAACCATACCTGCTGGGGCTAAAACGGCAGGGACTGTACTGTGCGCAGAGGAGCCATTCCACAGTGCCTACAACCCAGCCACTGGTCTCCTAGGTAAACGCTCCAGAGAAGCGAAAACATCTGTCCACACAAAAACTTGTACATGAAGGCTTCATGGCATCAACAGTGGATGGAGAAACAAAATGAGGTACATCTCTCTACGATGGGAGCATATACAGCTCTCAAAACAAGTGGAGCATTGGAGCACGCTGCCACAGGAAGGCAATGGAATACATCTGTGATAGGTGAGAGGGCTGCCACGTTGCACAGTTCCATTTATATGCAGTGCCCAGAACAGGCAAACCCTCAGAGACAAAGCAGATGGATGGTTGCTTAGGGCTCGGGGCCTGTGAGGAGGCCAGGGAGCTGATCTAAGGTTGGTCATGCATGTAAGTCATACATTTACATGACTCTGTGAACGTACTGAAAACTATTAGCCCATACATTTTCAATGAAGATATTTTATGATACTGAATTGTTTATACCTCAATAAAACTGTTCTAGTAGGGCTTTTTTTTAAGTTATTCAGCCTCTGATGTGGAAGTTGGGGCTTTGGGGCCGCTGTGAAAGAGCTTGGCAGATATTTTGAAGACCCGAAGTTCCTTAAAGACAACCCAGTTGTGTTAGTAAGAGCGCAATCCATCATCAGCATTTAACCTTCTCAAAAACATTGGAAGTAGTTGGTGACAATGAATTATCTTCTTTTTTAAATGGCAGGAACCTTAGAAAAAGTCTCCAGCTCTTTTTTTCAGTGGGAACGTGATATCCAAAGCTGGCCAGCAGAGACTCATCAATAGGCTGGAGAAAGTTCTGCCTCCCTGATAACTGTTAGCAACAATGAGTCAGACAGAAAACAGATTCAGCTTTCTGTCCAGCTGGAGCACTCTCCTTGGGTGATGGATGACAAGGGCAGCAACGTTAGACATCGTTCAATATGAGCCTTAAAGACTGAACACATCCTTACTGGGTAATGTAATGCATATGCCACTTAAAAAAAAAAAAAAGCTTAGGGGCCAACACTGTCTTAGGAGATTCAAATGCGAACATGGGCTTGTGGCTCCCAGTGTTCCAAAAATCAGCCACATGCTCATGCTGAAGTCACCCAGCCTGGAAGGGAAATGACTGTCCTGACCACATGCAATCTGTCCTTCCGAGATGACAGGAGAGGAAGGACCTGTGGATGGTCAAAGAGGCTCAGATCAGTGTCAGCCACCACCGCAGCCAGATAGGAGAGGTGGAGGCCCAGGCCCTAGGACATGCCCATCTGAGCAATGCCCTGTCTAGTCACCCTACACCACACCGTTGCTGCACACCTTTGGAGAGTTTCCTCTTTAGAAGTGTTGATAAGATTTCAAAATCATAACCATGTGTATTAGCTACTTTCCTGTTTCTGCAACCAAATACCTGACCAAAAGGAGCTTAAGAGAGGAACGGTTTATTCTGTCTCACATTTGAGGGATACAGCCTGTATGGTGGCCAGAGTGTGAGGCAGCTGGTCACATTGTATCCACAGTCAGGAAGCAGAAGTGAGGTGAGGCTATAAAACCTCAAAGCCCACTCACTCCAGTGATGTGCTACATCCAGCAAGGCTCCACCTCCAAACGTTCCACAACTTTCCCCAACAGCATCACCAGCTGGGGACCCAGTGTTCAAACACATGAGACTGTGGGGGGCATTTCACATCCAAACTGTTCTGGGAATGAACCACAGACTGATCTGGCCTGTTGAGAAGACTCAAAGCATACTCAGGGTCCAAGACTGGGCAAGACCCCCTCCAGAGAAACTGAAGACCCAGCCAGAAACACATAAAACAATTTTATAGGATTTTTTATGTCATCCCTTGGCAGTAATCATACTGGTGGATTTGAGACTTCCAGCACAGACATGCATGCCCCTTAGGTTATCATAAGACATTTAAACAGTGAGCTTTTTACAAAGAGGCAGATATGTTGGTCAAGTGTGAGGTAACTTCCCAGTAATACGCCGATGCCAGTTCAATACTGGCTATTTTAACCAGTAGACAGTAGCAGGTGCTTCCTGAGGGCCACTGCAGGGACAGCACTTTCCAAGGCACTCACAGACTAGTTTTGTGTGCCCACCTTGCCTTGTCTCAGCTTGAGACTGGGCTCAGAGTGGCTGTCCTAATTTGTTTCTCCATTGCTGTGACATAACACTCTGACCAATACCAACTTGGAGAGGAAAGGGTTTGTTCAACTTACATCTCCCAGATCACAGTCACCACTAAGGGAGCCCAACATAGGAACTCAAGACAAGAACGTGGAGGCAGGAGCTGGAGCACAGACCATGGAGGAACACTGCTTACTGGCTTGCTCCCCTGGCCCATTCTCAGCCTTCTTTCTTATATAACACAGGCCCACCTGCCTGGGGGTGTCACCACCCACAGTGGGCTGGGTCCTCCCACATCACTCAATAATCAAGAAGATGCCCCACAGACATGGCCACAGGCCAGTCCAATGGAGGCAACTCCTCATTGCGGCTCCCTCTACCCAGATGTGTCAAGTTGACACTAAAGCTGTCCAGCACAGGGGTCTTTATGATTTGAGTACAAGCAAAAGCTTCCAAAGGCCTAACCACCACTTCTGCGCATATCAACAAGCACACTTTCCACAGGATTCTTATCAAATACATTCATTACTGCTTACTCACTGACCACACAGAACAGAGTCACACTGGGGTCACACTTCATTAGTTCCACATTAGGTTAATTTCCTCATCAAAACCACAACACTGTTTTATCCTAAGAGGCTCATCTCTGGCTCATCACCTGTGTCCATTGAGTCAGGTTTCCACAGTACACAAAAGAAAGTCTCTTTCTAAGCCCACAACCACTAAGGACCACAGGTGGAGTGGTTCAACAGCCCCCTGGCCTTCGGATTTCAACAATGATCTCCTCCAGGCTGCTAGTACCATGTGTGTGGTATTCTTTGTTTTAAATTTTTTTAAATATTTTATTTATTTTATGTGTATGAGTGTATTGCCTACATGTATGTGAGCGCGCCTGTGTTGTGCAATGCCACGGAGGTCAGAAGAGGGCTTTGGATTCCCCTGGAACTGGAGTTAAGGACGGTTCGTAGCCGCCATGTGGGTGCTGGGAATTGAACCCAGGTCCTCTGCAAGAGCTGTCAGTGCTCTTAACCATTGAGCCATCTCTCCAGCCCCTGTTTTTAATTTTTATTTCTTTATTTAATTTTATTTTATGTGTATGAGAACACATGCTTGCATGTATGTAAGTGCACCTGTGTCGTGTAATGCCTGTGGAGGACAGAAGAGAGCATCAGATCCCTGGAACTGGAGTTAAGAGACTGTTGTTAGCTGCCATGCGGGTGCTGGGATTTGAACCTGGGTCTTTCTGTAAGAGCAGCCAGTGCTCCTAACCACCGAGCCATCTCTCTAGCCCATTATTTTTTTATTTTCAGTTCTTAGTTCTAAGGGATGAAATCTCATCCTTGCTGCATTCCTGTATAAATAATGTCAGAGAGCCTTATAGAAAGATCTAGAACACGGCCAACTGTCCTCCCTGAGGACTTGATAGTCTGTGTGCTGTGAGACAAGGATCTCACCCTCTCTGGTCCTATGAAATATAATGTTTAAATTAGGTTCTTTCTAAAGCCTTTAACTCAGCCTCTGTGAGACCCCATCAAGTCTGCATCTCTTTAGCACATAAATTGCAGTCATGGGAGAAACTGGTTCTTAGTTCCTCACTGAAGAAAAAGTAATCAGAATTCATAGAAAACACCACCTTTTTGCCTTTAAGAGTCAAAGGCAAAATGAAAGAATTTAAATCAAAAAGCAGCCAAGAAATTCCTGACCAAGAAACTGCTTTGGCCACATCTTGACTTCCTGTGTCACTTAAAAAAAATTTCCCCTGCACTTGCGCCCTGGCACATCTGATGAAATCGGTATGTCCTTCCTACCCACGCTGTTTTCTGGCTCTAGCTGCCTTCTGTTCTAGAAAAAACCATTAAGTCAGGAAAAAGAAGTTGTGAGAGGTTTTACTGCAGACAATGGGTGGGGTTTTTCTTTTCTCTTTTTTCAATACAAAAGACTGAGGGAGGCCTGCAAAGAGTGAATCCAAGTCAAGGTCAGCTTCAGATTGCAGGCCTGCCACTGTCATCAAAGATCAATGAACAGCGACTGGACTTGAACTTTTAAGCTGTGCTTTGAAGAGCCTAGGTTGTGAGAAGGTGGTGGGTTCACACCCTAAAGGGCCTGGGGCTGGGCAGACACAAGTGGCCGGTAGCTGTCCTGAGGACCATTCTAGAAAACAACCTGAGGTCTGTGGGACTTCATAAGAGGGAGTGTCATGACATCATGATTCTGACTGACAAGTGACTCTGCCCTGAGTACAGGAAGCTGTTCCACATCTAGCTGAGGAGTTTTAGCATCTGATGGCTGCTGGGGGAGGCATAGTTTTCTTGAAGGATGTGTCCCGGAGAAGCTGCCCGAGCTCCAGTATATGCCCCCCGCCCCACCAAGTGGACTCTGGGTTTGAAAGGGAGCACATGAAAATGGGAGGGATCATGGGGGAAGAAGAGAGAGGGAGGGGTGGGAAAGGGGGTGGATTGATCAAAATGCATTCCATACATGCATGCAATTTTGAACAATTTTTAAAATATTTTATTTACTATTTTTATTTTTATGTGTATGCATGTATTGCCTGCATGTAGGTAAGTGCATCCGTGTTGTGCAATGCCCGCGGAGGACAGAAGAGGCCGTCGGATCCCCTGGAACTGGAGTTATGGACAGTTGGTCGCTGCCATGTGGGTGCTGGGATTTGAACTCCGGTCTTCTGCAAGAACAGTCAGTGTTTTTAACCACTGAGCCATGTCTCCAGCCCCAATTTTGAAAATTTTTTTAAAAGACGAAAAATAGAAAACCAAAATAACAGTTAGACCATAACTGCTTGGAGCCTGACCCAGTTGCTCAGGACTTACACAATTAGAGCCCAACTCCTAATGGCCCTGGCGACTCACCTCAAATGGCCAGCAGTGGGAGATTTACTGCCTGAAGACAGTGAGATGTCCTCTTGACCTCTATTCAGATAGGATCCTACAAGAGAGGTCCAGGACAGCAGGTAACTTCCCGGGTACCATAAGAGGACCCCATTTGATAGGATGTGGGAACTGCGGAAGAGCCACAGGCCTCATTAGGGAAAGCCATAAATTCCTTAAAGTGACCGACTAACTAAATTGGCAGGCTGGCCTTGCTCAAGCCTTATCAACTGGTCACTCCCTGGACTGAGGAAGACTCTTTATGGAGCCAACCTGTTTTCTTTAATGCCCTAAGATATCTCGCCTGCCTGAGAAATAATCTTGGGAGAGAGACCCTGGCACCAAGCAAATTCCTGCAGCTGTGTATAGCAGAATTGCTATAAAAATGGAAACCGTTCCTTCCTTTGATGCAGATGCCTGATTCCCAAGGCAGAGAAGGCCTTAGCCCTTTGCTGTGTTCTTTGAATAAAAAGACACATTCCTTGCCTGTTGCAAGTCCAGCTCTGCTTCTTATTTATAGGTGAATTGGGTCAACTGGGAGAAAGCACCAGGACACAGACAAAACTCCGGCCAGGTAGAGTTTATCAGCAGAGGAAAGCCCAAGGGACAGTCTCCTTTGAGACAGAGAAGCTGTTGGTCCTTCGGGCTGCTGGCTGGGGGTCTGGGGGGGGGGGTTCAAAAGGGGGGAAGACTTTTTAAAAAGTTAGGAGAAATAATCTTGGGAGAGAGACCCTGGCACCAAGCAAATTCCTGCAGCTGTGTATAGCAGAATTGCTATAAAAATGGAAACCGTTCCTTCCTTTGATGCAGATGCCTGATTCCCAAGGCAGAGAAGGCCTTAGCCCTTTGCTGTGTTCTTTGAATAAAAAGACACATTCCTTGCCTGTTGCAAGTCCAGCTCTGCTTCTTATTTATAGGTGAATTGGGTCAACTGGGAGAAAGCACCAGGACACAGACAAAACTCCGGCCAGGTAGCGTTTATCAGCAGAGGAAAACCCAAGGGACAGTCTCCTTTGAGACAGAGAAGCTGTTGGTCCTTCAGGCTGCTGGCTGGGGGTCTGGGGGGGATTCAAAAGGTGGGAAGACTTTTTAAAAAGTTAGGCGGCAGAGAGGGAGCCCAGGACTTATCAGGAGAGAATGTGCTCCGTCAAACTGCCCCCTTCAGTCCCCTTCAGTCAGCCAGGATCTGAGCTATGGGGTAAGGGGTCAATACATTGTGAAACTTATCAGGTGGAAATATCTTGGATGAAGACAGCTCCTACATTAAGGGATCTGGAGTGCAGGACCTTGTTTGCCTTCCGAGATCAAAGGGGAAGCAGGTTGTGCTGAAAAGCTTCAGTAATCAGGTCTTAGGCCAAAAGGTGTAGAGAGTCTGTTTATCTTGTCTTCCCAGATCAGGGTGCTTGTTAAACCAGTTCCTGCATTCTCAGGGGTCTGCAAAACTGTGAGGCCCTGCTGCGTTAGGGAGGGAGTTGCTGTAGATCCAACCCTAACACTTATTTCTGAACTTTAAACTCCTTCCTTTCCGCCCTCCTAAATCTAACACCGTTCCTTTTCAGAGGTACAACTCTCTTCCTCTTTCTGGAAGATTTTGCCCACTTTGTTTAATTCTTTAAACCTTTTCTATCAGTTCTGGTCTGATAAATACTTTTGCCTCCGGCTCATAGATCCTCTGGCAGACACAAAGCAGCCATGTTTCCCTGCAGTGTGCTGGGTACATTTTTATTCTTCCTAGTGATGAGATCAATTCCTTCAGCCCAAAGGCCAAGGGCAGCAGCATCCCCCAATCAGCAGCTTAATTACCCAGTATTGAGCACAGACTGACAATATTAATGGCAAATTCCAGAATGAACAATTCATCAGTTTTAATTGTGCACTGCTCCTTCTACCCCAGCCCCCACCCCACACTGCATGCTTCCCTCCACCTCCACCCTGTACTGCATGCTACCCTGTCCTGCACCCCACACTGAATGCTACCTACCCCCTTACCCCCCACTGCAAATTAACCTTCTGAGATGAGCTTGCTGTATGTAGCACCTAGATCTTAGTCCCTTGGTCACTCTCTGGATGATCAGATCAAGTGCTCAAGACTGAGTACCCTTTCAAGGGTACGTAATCACCATGTCACAGTCCTCCTGATAGAAACACAGTCTTCTGGGGCCTCAAGGCTCAGAAAGTGAATAAAGCTCACAAGTTTCAGGAAACTCCTGAAACTTGCAAGATCACAAGATCTCTCCCCAAGATTATATAAGCAGGAAGAGCTTTGTGGGGAAGAGACTCTCCTACCTGCTGCGAGTGCTGTGGATGCTCTAGGGATGCAGCTTTGGAGTCCTCACCACAGAGCCCTGCAACGTTCACCTCCTCTCATAATATGGGTATTGTAACCCTCTCATGTCGTCACAGAAAAAGGAAAGTGTGGAGAGAGAGAGACAGATCCATACAACTTTATTGTAGTACATATAATTGTTCTATTTTATTCCTAGTAATTGTTACTCTCACTATGTTCAGTTTATAAATTGAATTTGCAGTAAGTACATACATGTACAGGAAAAACGTGTGTAGGGTTCAGTTCTAGCCGTACTTTCAGACAATCATTGGGGCTGTCAGAACACATACTCCTCAGATAAGGGTGGATAACTTGGCCTGGCCCGCCATGTCCTCCTCAGTGCCCAGCACCCAGCTGGGTGCTCTGTTCGCTGGGCTGGAGCACTATCAACAACTTCCTGCAGCTCCAGATTGTGACTCAGCAGAACTTGCTGAGCCCGTGCAGTGACTCTCTGCACAACCTCTGTGATCACCTCACGGCCTCTCCGCTCTCACCCCCCCATCTGCTCACTGTGTTCACGTAGATGATGGGGTGATAAAATGACAAGCATTAGACAGCATTACCCTGTGGCGTATAATCAAGTGCTAAATTACATGGCACAAATTGCAGGAATTTAGAGATAATGAACATCAATATGTTAATAGATCCCATTTGTGAGTAGATTCTCCTATTTCACAAATATTTATTGAGGGGCTGTTATGAGCCACATTTAGCATCAGGCAGAAAATGACAGTCAGCAAAACTGGCCGAGTCCCTGACACTGTGGCTCAGACAGGCCCTTCCACTCCAATTGTATGGGGGGGGGCAGCAGCCTCAGATCTGCCACACCCCTCCCCACCCACCAAAGGTCCAAGTCCCTGACACTGTGGCTCAGACAGGCCCTTCCACTCCAATTGTTTGGGGGGCAGCAGCCTCAGATCTGCCACACCCCTCCCCACCCACCAAAGGTCCGAGATCTCCCTCTGTACCCAGTGTCCAGGAGACTGTCTGCCACACTGCAGGCAAGCCCTGCTTTGGTTTTCTTGAACCCTAGATCATGTGTGCCTATTCTACAACCTGCTGTCAATGGAGTCCTGCAGCGTCTGCTCTCGTGGGCCTGACTCCTTCCCCTCATCACGTTCCCCTGAGCTTTACCCACACTGTTGCACATTTCAGTAGCTTATGCCTTCCAGAGGCTGAGTGGAATTCCACAGTTTGTTTCTCCATTCCGCTACTGCTGGACACGAAAGCTGTTCAGTTGGGGGAAGGGCTGCTCCTTTCTTGCCCGTCCCTTTGCCTGCTGTCTGCCTTCATGAGTCTTCCCACCATGTCGAAGCTGACAGCCAATGGTGTCAGAGCAACTAGAACGAGAGAGACTTGCTGAGTGACATCGAGCAAGTTGTTAGAAGACTGACTCTGTTTACTACTCTGGGGATGAGACTGACATCTAAATGACACTTTCAGCAGAGTTAGCTGAAAGTAACCAAGACCAGGTCCTGGAGCATGGTTAATGCTCAGTGATAGCTTTATTGTTTTATAAGTACTGCATTAGTTTCCTAGAGCTGTTGTAACAAAGTAGCACAAATACAGAGCTTTAAAGCAAGAGAAATCAATCCCCCAAGCCTGACGTTGAGGTGTAGACAACTGTGTTCCTGTTGTTCTGAGGAATACTTGCTCCACACTCTTACCTGATAGTGCGTCCAGCAAATCCTGGGCTCCTTAGGCTTCGCACGCATCTCTCCAGGCTTTACCTCCGTCTTCACGTACCTTTCCTGTTTCTTATTTTCTCAAAAGGAAGGACACCAATCTTATGGAATTAAAGTCCATCAACCCTGTGTGGCCTCTTAATGACCACAGCTAGGATGACCATACTTCCTAAGTTTATATTCAAAGTTTCTAGGTCGAACCCAAGTTTGAGGAAATACTCTACAACCCAGAACAACTATCTCCACAACTAAGCTGTAAAGTAATTTACTGCGATCACCATTTTATATTTCCAGCCTCGATTAGTCTCTTATCCTATAACTTGGTATAAAAGGAATTACACAGTGTGCACTATTGTGGGCCGTGTTATACAGTCTTATAAACTACTACTGTGTGTTCCTGCATATGTTCTGGTCAAAGAATGTTTGATGAAGTAGAAATTGATAATGGTGGAGGGTTTCATCTGACTTTTAGAGGTCGGCAAGAAGAACTCAGCAACAGCAGGGCAGATGATTGGATGCTATCCTCTCTTTCTGTAGAATTCACTGCATCCTTTCGGAAGCTTCAGAGTCAGCAAACTAATGTGCTTCCGCAAGAAGCTAGGCTGTTCGTGGAGACGATCAGAGATACATGCTGTTCCACCAAGGAGACAAGATAAAAAATGAAGAAGCTTGACAAAGATCTCCAGATTTTATACCAGCCAAAGCAGCATGCTTCCTCGGCATCCGTTCTAGATGAAGCAGGGCTCTAGCATTTTCGTAGACCTGGAAAATTCCCTAAGGAGGCAGAGGCTGATTGCTAAAAGACACCAACACTTCACAGAATGCCTCACTTCTCAGGTCTGTGGTTGAGAAGCTAAAAACACCAAGTGCAAATTCCTTGTTTGCACAAGGACAGTTATTAGTAGACGCCGTGTTGTAGTCTGAAAGTCCGTTGTACTTTCCCTATTGTTTACACAGTGTTGTCTTAACTGCCCTTACAGGACCAGAGAATGTGAGAGCCAGAGTTGCAGAGAGACATGTTAAACCCAGTTTCGGCCCTAATACCTATCAGGCCCAGTGGGTAGGGTATGTAAGCCCCCTTGGTGTCTTCTTACAGTCGTCAATCACCATTTAAGAATGACATTTAGGGGCTGGAGAGATGGCTCAGTGGTTCAGAGCACTGGCTGCTCTTACAGAAGATCCAGGTTCAGTTCCCAACACCCACGTGGCAGCTGACAACTGTCCTAACTCCAGTTTCAGGGGCTCTGACATCCTCTTCTCTCATCCTTGAGCACTGCACAACATGGGTGTACTTACATGCATGCAGGCAATACATTCATACACACAAAATGAAAAATAAGTAAAATATATATAAGAATGACATTTAAGATGTCACCCTTCCCAGTGGTGGCATTTCTCAAAGATACTCAAGTATTAAGATTTTAGGCACCTCCCAGAACTTGAAGGTAAGACCCTGTTGCTGAAGACAGGACATGCTTCAGACAGAACTTGAAGCAATGGAGCTGGAACTGACCTGGAAGCCTTCTTCCTGAAGACTACCTCTCATAATATCAGAAGATACTGTGCAAGCTACCAACGGAGAAAACAAATCAATGATACTATCCAGCTGTAAAGTCTATAAACCACAACAATGACTGACGCAGTAAATAATCTCTGTTGCTGCAGTAGTGGCAATTTTATCTTGGGGGCAGTCAGGAGCTAGCCAACTGGACTTAAAGCCCACGCAAAAGGAGAGAACTGATATGTGGTACTGTAAATATACCAAATACACACGGCTGGAGAGGTCATGTATCCTAGAGAAAACCCTACCTCTGTTACATCACTAGACCAATGTAGTTTCTTACTATATTCTAAATATGTATTCTTGTATCTATAGACAAGTGCACCTCTCACCAGTCATCAGAGAAGCTTCTTTTTGCAATAGATGGAGGATAATACAAAGTTCCATAACTGGTCAAACAGAGAAAACAAGTGTCTGTGAGGTGTCCAGCCGTAAGTGACGCATCTCAATGCAACCTCTGCACCTAAGGTTCAGGAAACATAGCGGAACATCTCTCAACGCTCACCAGTGAAGCATGTCCATGCACAGATGTGATTAGCCCAGACAACCACAACTAGCCAAAGTACAGGGACCAAGAGACTGCAGAATGTTTATCCCTGAATAGGATTCCTGTATCAAACCTCCGCCACTCAGACTCAGGGACCATTGCAGAGGACGTAGAAAGAATGTAAGACCCAGAGGTGGCGGATGACCACAAGGAAACAGTTTTCCAGACAGCTGGTCAGTTAGTCATATGAACTCACAGCATGGTAACAGCATGTGCAAGACCCACACAAGCTAAAGCCAGGCAAAATCCCAGCATAGAAGTCGGGGGGTGGGTAAGAAGCTCTAGTCTTAGCTGAGAAACCAAGGTAACCAGTAACTTCTGGGAGAGGGAAGGCTGTTACTCAAGGGTGAGACACTAGATGGGTTCACTGGCTCCAGTGGATGGACCCACACTGAACAGCATTTGGGGACACAAATTTGACTCCATAGACCCTAATATACATGGCAGAGTACATGAAATCTGGCAGAGGGGCCTATAAGACGTACAAATAGGGGAGAAGGGTCTAATACAATCAGAAAATACTGTATGAAATACACAAAAATTCAATTAAGTTTTAAAAAAACATTTTAGTGGTTTAAAAAAATGGCTGCTTTTCTTATTGTTGGTCTTCTATGCAATTCTTCAAGTAACTAGTTTGTATAAAGATACATTTTGCCCAAAGGACTCAGTAAAGATGTTTTTATTCTGAATATAACTAAGATGCAAATAGAAGAGCAAAACAGCCAGCTGCTTATGTGACAAGGTGTAGAGCCCTAAAGAGGGGTTCTCTGCACCCCAATAGGACCCACGTGTGCTCTGCCCCTTTTCCTGGTTTTTCTCCTCTATAATCTAGTTTAAGTTCCCAAAGATTTGGATAAAAACTGCAAGTCCTTGACAACTAATATTTTTAATTCTGCAAGCCAATTATTAATTAGATTGTATACATACAAAATTAGATAATCATATTTAAAATGTAGATGAGAGATATGGTTTATCATTTACCGTTGTTACTACAACTCATGATTACCAGTCTGGCTTCAGTCAAGAACTCAGATCTGCTGCTTCTCTTTCCATCTCTCCCTTCAATGACACTTCAGTGGTAGCTAGAAACTGGGCATGTCAGCGGGATTTACATCATAGAAATCAGTAGACACCACAATTAATGACATGATTTCTTTTTTAATTATGATTTTCCTTATTCTTGATAATTCCATACACGCCCACAATGAAGTAAGATATTAGCCACACATTTCCCCCTCCAATTCCCCCCAAGCCCTCTCAGCATGTCCATCTCCCAAATTCACATCTTTTCTTTTCAATAATCCGCTAAGTCCAGTTAGTGCTGCCCATTTGCGGGATGTGGGGCCATCTACTGCAGCACAGGAAACCTACCAGTGGGGATACCCTCAAGAACCCATGCTCTGCCCTCCCCCAGCAGCTATCAATGGCCAATGGCTGCTCATTAAGAGGTAGGACCTGGAGGGTACCTTCCCATCTATGCTAGTGGTCTGATCTTGCACAGGTCTTGTGAGGGTCGCCACATGTTGTGAGTTCGTGAATACGATGACCATGTCAAGCCCAGAAGACACATTTCAAGCCCCCCTCCCATCCTCTGGTTCTTACATTCTTTCCAATCCCTCAGGCAGGGGGTGGGTTGATAAAGATGTCCCGTTTAATGAGCACTCAGGCTCATTCTTAGCACTTTGACCAGTTATGCATCTCTACACTGATTGCTGCCTACTACAGAAAGAGGCATCTCTGACCAAGGCCTTGTTCTGTGTGTAGAAACATAAATATTTAGAAGGCAATTTGATAACATGTCCACTTAACAAAATAGTAATAGCAGGTCCTACCCCAGGGCCTATGACCTCCCCAGGAATGGACTTTTGACCAGGATTACAGTACCAGACATGAAATGATTTCTTTTTAACTATTTAGACTTAAGAGTCTGGCAGGATGTAGGTAGTACAGCTTAGACTTAAAAGTGTGTAATGTTTAGAGTCGTTACTGTGAATAATGAAAAATGTGAAGAAAATACTCTCAGGATCCAAAGATATCTGGTTCAATCACAGAGGTTACTCAGGTCGTGGACAATGGAATTGGTGAAGTTCAAATGTATAAAATTCTATTTAATGAGCTGCTGTTCATATACAAAACAGGTTAACGTTAGGCCAACTAGCATATTTAATATTTATTGAGGGGGAATTGGAAGACTGGATGTAATTCACCTTGCTAAATTATAGTTGAATCACAATATTCTGAATATGGATATAGTCCTACTGAAATCAATGAAGACAGTCTAGTCAGTGGTTCTGTGGAGTTCATGATAAAAAGCATTATTTTATCAGTATTTTAACTTTTATCAGTATTTTAACATTGTGGCTATAAATTCCTTACAACAAAGTTATAATGGATATATACTTTTTAAATAAGGTAGTTGTTAAACATTTACCAGCACAGCTCTATCCTTTAACCTCAGTAAATGGAGTATAGAAAAGTGATCACTTTTTTTTGTCAGAAGAGATAAAATAATTTTATTACATTCAGTACAATTATCCGGCTTAAAATTATCAAATATTCAAGTTAAACTAAAGAAACCATCCTGACATGTGTCACATCAACTTAAAAAAAATTCTGAGACCAGCAGCAGCTAATTAGAAAATAAAAGAAAAATTGACTCTGACGATAGCAACAAATCTCTAACATTTTTTAGAGATTTAAGTACTTAACTCTATAGGGAAAATTTAAAGCTTTATTTTAAGAAATCTGAATATAATGAGAATCATTCAATCTCCAAGACAAAGACCAGCAACCTTGTTCTGTATACTTTTTATACAATAGAAATATTATAGTGATTGCTTATGGTTACATGTGAGGGTCTCCTAGAGCAAATCCTGACAGAGCAAATTCAATAAGGGTCAGCAATGACTCTTTAGAGTTAGGAAAACTGAAGTTCACAGAAATAAGTCATCAGCTTTACTTTGTAAAACTCTCCACTGCACCATGGATGGGCTGCTTGGAGACGCAGACACCCTCGGGCTTCACCTCATTCAACAGGAAAAGATACTGTTTCCTCTGGTATCGTGAGGGAAAAGAATCTCATCATACTGAATACTCCAGTGTGCAGAAAACCTGATGCTGATCGGGAAAGTCACTCTGGACTGGTTGTTGGTAGGATGGTTTCCATGGCACCCGTGCCACTGACTCAAGAAAGAACACTCAGAAAATATTCATTGAAGATTTCAATCATTCCATGGCTGACTTCTGATCACCCTACAAAATTCTAACAGAGCGCAACATCAGTCAAAGTGAACAGTGAGCTTAGCAGGTCTTGTGATGCTTTGCAACACAGATAATGAAAGTCAAGGTTAAGGGGAGAGGACTGAGGCTGGTGAGATGGTTCAGCAGGGAAAGGTACTTGCCACCAAGCCTGACTACTTGAGTTCCATCCCCAGGATCCGCATGGCGGTAGGAGAGAACCAACTCCCACAAGTTGTTCTCTGACCATATACACATAGGTCATGTCCCCCCACACCACACACATGCACATAAAAAATAATATGTAATAAATGTTTCTTTTCTTTTTCAATAAATCTGCTTTTTTTAAACTTTAAAAAAGAACTCCATTTCATTATTAAAATACACAGCTTCATACAGAAAATTTCATTTTCAATGCAATTGACATTAAGATGTTTGCACATGCGTTTCTAATCTCTATATATCTGATTATAACTAGTGACAGTTAGTTACTTTCTGAGCTCCTTGGCATCTGAGCACGGATATAAAGTCATCAGGTAGATTTCAATGGTGATGTTTTTCACATCTACTAATTCTTCTTATTATTTTTTAATCATTTTTTTAACTTTTAATAACTACATGATTAGAAGCATTTCATTACAGATTTAACATATTCAGTAACACACTCCAGAGCAAGAGTACATCTCTTTCACAAGTGGCTGTAAGT
>NW_008345269.1:609541-611089 GCF_000622305.1 Nannospalax galili
TATACAATATTGAACTCAGTATAAGCCCTGTAAGACATAAAATTGAATGAGTTTTTTAACCATTGAAAAAGATCTCCATTTCATTTTAGAATGTATTGTTCCTTGCAGAAAGACTCATTGTTTTTGCTACTAACACTGAGATGTTGGCGCATGCATCTCTAATCTGTATGCATCTGATTATTACTAGTCATAATTGATTACACTTGGATCCTTGGTGCCTGTGTATGTTTATGAAGTCATCGGGTAGATTTCAATGGTAATGTTTATCACCTCTACTAATTAACATGACTTAAATTTCCATGCTTCCTCCTCAAATATAATACATTTTTTTAATTTGTTGATTTTGTGTGTGTGTGTGTGTGTGTGTGTTTACATCACACAGAACATCCCAAATCATCTGAATTTATTCAACTATACACCTACTTACCAGATAGCACCCTCCCATAGCCTCCCTCCCCTGACTGGAGCCCTTATACTAGACAGGGAGAAAAAAGAAATGTAGCTATCATTTAATTTTTAGGTTAGAACAACAGTGCTTTTCTTTTTTGGCTGCAGGTAGGCATTGTAGTATTGAATTAAATCAAGATTTATCTGAGTAGCATTTTCTTATTAAGAGCAAGTTCATCAATGAGAAATAATTGTCTAAATAACATGTGAACTTAAGCCTAATGTGGGGGAAGTGCAATCCCTTGGATTTTTAAAGAAGCATACCAATCACTTTAATATTTGGTTTTACTTTCCTTTTGGGTGTTTAAACCAGGCATTTGGCCCATATAAACCAATTGGTTTGTTTTTTTGAGGTCAGCTGAGGATCTGGTCCTCAGGGGTCACATGGACTGTGGAGGAGCTTCTGGCTCCTTAGGTGTTTCTTTTACCAGTTCAATCTATGTGAGGACATGTCAGAAGCCTTGCTGGAACATGGCTTTGCTTTGAAGCCTCAAAGAAATATTTCAACTATTTTGACCATTCTCTTTGTAGACTGGACACTGGTTCAAGTCCATCTTGTGGGGTTTCCATCTCCTCCAGGAACAAGAGGACAGGTGACTTATCACAGTTGCGGGACATTGAGAGATGCCCATAGTCCCCCTCGAACTTAGTTGACCTTAGAGAGTAAGGAGAAAAAAAGCTACCTTTATATCCCTCTGACCAAATTAATATAGGCCTCAAAGTATGTCTGTTAAACACCCAAGAAGTTTAGTTCCACCAGTCTGGTATTTTTAATTACTGTGTGTCATGTAGATAAGTCTTGGGCAAAGACCAATTGTTCTCAGATAAACCTTATCTAGACATATATTTCTTGATCTGCTATGTATAATTTGTCAGTAGGTTGTACGAGTAATATGGTTCCCTCTGGTTTTCAAAACTAGCTAAGCATTATTTATGTCTTTCATTGTCTAACCCCTCCACCATAGTTTTCCCACTTAAGGTGCCCCCATTTCCCCCCTTTCTCCCTTAATAATACCCTTCTCCTACAGTCCTACCTCTCTTGAGCTCCTTCTTTCCCTTTATCCCCTAGGTTCCTTGTATACCCTTCCCTCCCCCCTCCAT
>NW_008345269.1:614302-618094 GCF_000622305.1 Nannospalax galili
CTTATTAAGACCTGTTTCCTACTGTTCTTCTCTTTCAGGTTCTTTCTTTTCCTTTACCTCTCTGTTTCCTTTTCATTATCCTGGCTCCTGTAGTTATGTCTGGCTACATACTCACTTATCATGGTTTGGCTCTAGGATCCACATATAAGGGAGAACATATGTTGATTTTTTTTCTGAGTGTGTGTTTCTTCACTTAGTATAACAGTTTCTAGTTCCATCCATATACCTGCAAATTTCATGATTTCATCTTTCTTTACTCCGGTTCTCTCTTTTGATGTAATATTGGAGTGACCAGATTGATTTTGTCTTCAGGAGTTCCCACAGAGGCCCAAGTCCGATGAGGATCAGAGGCTCTCAGGCTTTCTCCTAAAGCTGGATCCCTCCAGGAAAGATTTTGGCCTCAGGAATTTGGGGGTTGGACTGGCCTGGGTGCCAGGCCCAGGAAAGATGCTGGTCTAGGGCAGCTGGTGGCCGTGCCACCCAGAGATGCAAAGGAAGATGGGGGCGGGAAGATGCACTGAGGAGCTGGGTTGGTCTGGGTGCAAAGGACCAGGAAGAGGAAAGGTTATCCCCTGCATCCAGGAAAGAGGCTGGTGGGCTGTGCAGACCCAGGGAGGCAGAGGGAAGTGATGGTGGGGCCAGGCCCAGAAGCAGTGCTCCTGGGGACCAGAGAAGGAACTGAGTTGGTTCGGATGCACAGGATCAGGAAGCAGTGGTGGTTCCCAATGTGTCTGGGGCGCCAAGAGAAGGAATGGGACAGGACCCAAGCTAGGAAGAGAGACCGGAAGGGGAGATGGGAGGGTGAGTGAGGCTGGGGGAATCAATGTTGCCCCGGAGAGAGAGGCCTGCCGATCCTGCAGGCCCAGGGAAGAGGCAAATCTGCTCTTTTATTCAGCTGAGCCACACATATAAACAGTTAAAAGAAAAACCTCTGATAATAAATATTTTTAAAGAAAGAAAAGGCCTTTTCTTTGAGGTAACAGGATTAAGGATGTTGAAAGCTCATGGTAATTTCTCAATAATCAGTTGCTATTAGAACTTAACACCAAATGTCCAGCCCAAATTCAGCAATGAGAAACTAGCTGGATCCGTTTGTTTGTATCTTCTTGATTTAATTTTGCTAGACATCTCCGTGCAGGAATCTCTCCATTTCTTCTGTTTTCCAGGACTTTGGAGTGCACATTTTCAAAGCACTTCTATAAGTCGAATTTATTGCTGGGAGGTGCACACTCAGCTTCCAGGCCCTCTGCAGCCCCCTTCTCCCGCTACCCTGACAACTGAGAAATTATTTCTCCATACTACAGTTTAGGGAATAAAAATATTCATTGGGCTTACTAACAGAGCATGTGATGGTGGGAGGGCTACTTACAAAGAATGAGCTCCCTTGAGCTGGGTTTTTTTTTTTTTTTTTTCTGTACATTTTAGGGCGGCCACAGCTTCCTGAATTTGCCAGTCCAAGATGTCGAAGTGCTCTCCCTGTCTCTGGCTTCCCCTATGTCTATCCTTAATGCCCCCCACTGCGGCGCAGTTAAAGCTGGTTGATTGGGTGGGAGGGGTGACTGTCTTCCTCTGCCCCCTCCCTTCCTCCAGAAAGTCTCAGGGTCCAACCAGCTTGACATAGCAGGTGAGAAGTTAAAGAAGGCGTCTCTCCATTTGCTTGCCACTCAGAGGACATACTTATTCAACGACTTCCCAATGACTCTCCACATGTGCTGGATTGGGGTAACCTGCACTTTTCAAGCCTAATTTTATCTGGATCTTTTCTTCCTTTTGGTTGTTTGATTGGTTTGGCTACAGGGTTATCTTTTTATTTTTTTTACAAAAAGCCAACTCTGCTTGCTCTATGTGTTTTTCAGTCTCCGTTTCCCTAATCTCTACCCTGATCTTTATTATTTCTTGTTGCCTGCTACCTGGGAGTGGATCTTTCTGATTTTCTAGGCTCTTTGGGTGCATCGGTAGGTTATTTATTTGCAATCACTCTGATTTTTTTCTTATTAGTTCTTTGATAATTTTATGCAATGTATTTTGATCATATTCATTCCTCAACTCCTTCCTCAACTCCTCCAAGATCTACCCAACCACACTCAACTTTGTTTCCTCTTTTAGAATTAGAAAATTATTTAATAACCCATCAATTCCAATTTGTGCTGTCCATATACTTCTGGGTGTGAAGAAATCCACTGTAGTGTGGGTTGGCCTACCAGGGATCACACACGTAAAGAAAACTGACTGCCCCTCCCTGAGAAGGCATCAACTATCCGTAGTTCCCCAGTTAAGGGGTGGGGTTTGAGAACCCCTTCCCCCTCCCTGCAAGAATATTGACTGGTTGATCTTGTGCAGGTCTTATGTAGGAATCTCTATGATCGTTTAAGGACTCATAGCTATACCTTTTCCTCTTAGAATTACCTTATCTCCATCCTACAGTTTCTGGTAGATTGTGATTTCATTTTCCTTTGATTCCAGGAACGAATTTTAAAATCCGTCCCTGGTTTCTTCAATGGCCCACTGGTCATTCCCGCATGTTATTTCTCCATGTTATTTGCATACTTTCTGTGGCTTTCCTTGTTCTTGTTTCCTCACTTCATTGAATACGGTCTGATAAGCTAAAGTTGTCATGCTAAGTAGGAGAAAGGTGACTGAGATGGGGAAGGGCAGATGGAGAAAAGATGGAAAAAGGGGAAAGTAAAAACATTAAGTTAAAAATAAATAAAAGAAAGATTTCCAAATAATGATAAGGCTCAAAAACAAAGTTAGATAAATGTAAGAATAAATAATATGTGAGTATTAAAAAAAGAAAAAAGTCAAAATTCTAAATGTAGGTCGGGAGGAAACATAGGACAAAAACTGAAAAACAGGGGGCTGGAGAGGCAGTGCAGCGGTTAAGACCACTGGCTGCTCTTGCAAAGGACCCAGCACCCACATGGCAGCGAACAACCACCTGTAAGTCCAGTTCCAGGAACCCAATGCCCTCCTTGGGTCTCTGCAGGCATTGCCCACACACGGTGCACTTACATACATGCAGGTAAAACTCTCATATACATAAAATAAAAACAAATCAAAAAAGGAGAAAAGAGAAAAAGTGAGGAGAAGGGAATACATTGCCCAAGAATGGAAAAGAAACGCTCAGGCAGAATCAGTCCAAAGTATGAAGGACGCACTGGACAGATCAGCTGACACTTGACACGTCTTGGGAAAGGGACCCTCAGCTGAGGAATTTCCTCCATCAGATTCGCATTTTCTTAATTACTAATTGATGTGGGAGGGCCCAGCCCATTGTGGATGGTGCCACCCCTGGGCAGGTCCTGCTTTGTGTAAGAAAGCAGTCTGAGCTCTGGCCAGGAGAGCAAGCCGGTAAGCAGCATTCCTCCATGGTTTGTACTCCAGTTCCTGCCTCCAGGTTCCTTCCCAGACTTCCCTCAGTGATGGACTGTGACCTGGGAGCAGTAAACGGAAATAAATCTTTCCTCCTCAAGTTGCTCTTGGTAGTGGTGTTTATCACAGCAACAGAAAGTAACTAGGATGAAAAGGAATAACAAATAAAAAAATTTTAATTTAAAATTACAATATGGTAATACTCAGGGCTGGAGAGATGGCTCAGAGGTTAAGAACACTGGCTGTTCTTACAGAAGACCTGGATTCGAATCCCAGCACCCACATGGCAGCAAACAACTGTCTGTAACTCCAGTTCCAGGGGATCTTACAGTCTCTTCTATCCTCCATTGGCATTGCATGACATGGGTGCACTTACCTACATGCAGGCAATACACGCATACACATAAAATAAAAATAATA
>NW_008345269.1:619494-620159 GCF_000622305.1 Nannospalax galili
CATGCCATGCCTGTGTGCCTAATGCGCATTCACCACCTTCGCGGAATTCACCACCTTATCCTTCTGGGAACCCTCCTCTCCCTGGTAAGGATGGCTGTGCTTTTCTGACCCCCAACACTCAATGCATTACCCTATACAGAGAGTCCTTTAGAAACTTTCTCAACTGTGTCTGTTCTCTTGTCTTTAAGCCATCTCTCTTTTCAAGAGAAAAACCAGCTTCTGACCAGTTTGTAATTCATTGTCACATTATTAAAATTTGGGTGGTGGAAGATCAAGAAAAGTGAGAAAAATGAGAGTGGTTAAACCAACCTGTATAGTAAAGAGATGATCCCAAGAAGGGATTGGAGCGGCAGCAGTAGGGTCCCCAAGGAGGCCGAGCTGAGAGCTCGGGCTGGCAGAGAGCAGCGTTCTGACAAGTGTGCTACAATGGGTTTCCACGTGCAGAAGCAGCACCTCCACCCTTGCAGCTCTTGTAGGTTTGGACAGGCGTGAAGGGGAAGGGCAGCTGCTCTTAATATCCCATTGGATGGCTACAGTTACCTCAGGCACCCAGGAAGAATTTTTCTACCATCCATGCCTTCTACATGGAGTCTTTAAACACTATCGATCATGTAGTGAAGCGGGACCTTGTGCTAGGACCACGGTCATGAGTTTCCCTCTTTCCC
>NW_008345269.1:620191-624660 GCF_000622305.1 Nannospalax galili
TTGTAAGTTTTAACAACTCGGAATTTCTTCTCATGAGTTTCCTCTTTCCCTCCTTCAGCCACACCTCTGGGTGAAGTAAAGACTGTGACATACAGCCAGGTGTGGTGGCGCACGCCTTTAATCCCAGCACTCAGGAGGCAGAGGCAGGCAGGCCTCTGTGAGTTCGAGGCCAGCCTGGTCTACATAGTGAGTTCCAGGCCAGGTGGGGCTACAGGGAGACCCTGCTTCAAAAGATCAAAAAAAAATGACTGTGACCTACTTAATTCCTCTGCCCTGAGACAAGAACCTGATGGCAGTGGATGAGGGACATTCCCCTGGAAAACTAGACATCTTTTCCCCCTGGGATCCCATCCATGGCTCTCAGGTCAGTTCTAGAGGCATTGTCTGAAAATGGACCAGATGGAGACCTACCAAAGACCTAGGCACTTCAGGGTCTAAAGCATCCGAAGTCGAATCCAGCCTCTACCATGTAGAACTTATGAGACCTCCAATTCTGAAGTGTCACTTCTCTTTACTGCAAACAGTGTCAAATGCCCTTACTTTGTACTTAAACTTGTTGAGATGACTGAATCAGTTGACACATATGCATTAGTTACTTTTCTTTTTGTGACAGAAAATACCTAACAAAAGCAACTTAAGGGAAGAGGGTCTCCGTCGGCTCACAGTGAGAGGAGACAGGCCTCAGGTAAAGGGAAGGCAGCAGGAGCATGGGCAGCTGGTCGCGTAGCATCTGCAGTCAGGAAGCAGAGAGGGACAAACACTGGTGCTCTGCTCACCTTCTTCTTCTATGGGCTGTGGTCCCATAGGATGGGGATGCTCACAGTTAGGGTGGTCCCTGTTCCATTAAACATTTCTATATATTCCCTCACAGACATGCCCAGAGGTTTGTCTCCTAGGTGATTCTAGATCCTATCAAGTTGACAATATTAACCATCACGACATACCAAATACCAAGTGTGGTGACCGACATGTAAAAACATGGATATAGTAGAGATAGTAGAGGTAGATACAGAGAGAGATAGATACAGTGTATCTGGATATATTCAAACACACACAGACACATCCTGCTTTCCTTCCAAACCCTCCCTTGGAAATGCAGCATCTCTTTTATGTGTGTTTTTTACATCTGGTATTATTTCCAAAGAGGAAGAAACAAATCAACAGTAACACTCTAATGATTCCTTGCAAGTGTGTTTAATTGACTGAAAGAGGGCATTGGGTACATGGACCAGGATACATGCATCGCTTAAAACTATTAATCCAACTCATTTCTCCTCATGCTCATCCCTGTCAGGCAAAGGTTAATAGAGAGTTTATGAAATTTGGAATGCAATTAGGTCTCAGAGGAATCTCAGCTGGAGGCCATGCTGGTTTCTATGGCAACTAAAGGGCTCAGGGAACAGTGTGGGGAGGGAATTAATTTAAAGGCTAGATAAGCACATAAACACATCTTTTGTCTACCTTCTCTTCTGAGCTCCAGTAAGCAATCCTGGCTGCATTTCAAATATTCTGCAAAGGAGAGGATAAATCACATTGTTGGGTAGAATGAAATACATTTTTCCAAACGTTTAAAGGTAATTCTCAGTTCTTAAAATGCATCACTTTCCTCGCTATCCAATGTGTCAGTGTATCAGCTGTGAGTCTCGGGCCCTCTCGGGGAGATGGAGAACTGAGGCTGAGTAGCAGATATTGTCAGTAACCTTAACACCGGCTAGTGAGATTCTACTTAAATCGCAGACGCTGCAGTCAGGACAGTGTGGCCACGGCAGAACTGGCTTTCCTGCCACTAAGTTTACATTAGTGAATTAAAGGAGACGTTAGCAATCACCAAAACCTTTTGACTGTAATGCCAGTAACCAAAACACATAACTGAGAGTTAAGTACAAAGTTGGAATCCAGGCGCGGGGACTCCTGGCTACAGCCTGCTCTTCACTGAACACCAACTCCTGCACTGTCATCTGTGTGGAACTTGGGAGCACTGTTAACCATTTTCTACTCAGTACTTTCCACCGGGGAGCTTTCCTAATCTTCAGTTGGCTGCTGATGTTCTGAGTCATTTTTTAAAACCTGGATGTATCTTATTTTGGCACACTCTCCCTCCGCTCTTAATTTGGTTCCCACTCACCAAGCAGCTTCAGGTTTCCAGTGAACACTGGCTTATGGGAAGTCTGCGTGACTCATCTATTTTGTGCTGTCAGTTCACTAACAGTAGGATGCACCTGTATGCCCCCATCGGTCTGTATACTGACAGTCCGAAAGAGAAAAGGAGCCAGAGGCATTCACAAAGGAGCCACAAGGTATTGATTTTTTTTTTTTTTTTTTTTTTTAAGTAGGAGCTGGAGAGCTGGCTCAGGGGTTAGGAGCACATCCTGCTCTTACAGTGGACCTGAGTTTGGTTCTCAGCTCCCATGAGCCACAGCTGCCTATAACACCAGGTCCAGGGAATCTGACACCTTCTTCTTGCCTTCATGGGCACCCACACACATGCACGTAGCCTACATACATGCACATACACACACACACGCACACACACAAATAATAAAAATAAGTCTTTGAAAAAGAAAAAATAGACATCATAACTTCCATAAAATCCAAGTTTCTAAGGGGAAAGCTTGCAAATAAAAATTCTTCTCATCCTTTCCAAGTTTCAAGGGGCCTGAAGAGATGGCTCAGTGGTTAAGAGCGCTGGCTGGCTTGTAGAAGATCCAGGTTTGATTCCCGGCACCCACATTACAGCTAGCATCCATCTGAAACTCCAGTTCCAGGGAATCCAAAATCCTTTTCTCTCCTCCACTCCTTGGGCACTGCATGACATACATGTACTTACATACATGCACTTACATATATGCAGGCACAACACTCATATACATAAAAATAAATAAATAAATCAGGCTGGGCATGGTGACACACACCTTTAATCCCAGTACTTGGGAGACAGAGGCAGGTGGATCTCTGTGAGTTCAAGGTCAGCCTGGTCTACATAGTGAGTTCCAGGCCAGTTGCTGCTACAGGGAGACCCTGTCTCAAAAGAGACCAAAATAATAATAGTGATAATAATAATAATAAATAATTTTAAATTGTGTTCAGGGTACACTTCTGGAGTTTCAAGGATATCAAAATAAAGTAGTTAAGGAGTCTGGGTTGCTAAATGTAAGAATCCTCTGGAACAACAGCAGTCGGAGTATAAACCCCAGGTTCATTGGTTGGACCCCTCTCAGCTCTCTACCCTCAGCCCCCAGCAGTTGAAGCTCGTGTGAGATTGGGTGAACTTGAACAGTTTCTGCTCTCAGTCCCAGCATGGGGCCTTCCTTTGGTATCCACATCATGGAATGTTTGAGATCACTATGGAAACCTGGTTGGAAGGAACCGATCCTGCTCTGCTTAAATCGAAAGTCAAGAACACAGAACAGATAAGGACTCTTGAGAAATTCAGGAAAATATTGCGGCATAGACTCCAAATTTCATTCTGTGACCTCAAGTTATTCTTTTGTAGGGAAGGTACATGGGTTAAGGAAAAACAGAATGGCAGTTATTCAGCCAGCACTGGCTAAGTGAGCTCCCACTACCTTTCCAAGGGTTGCATGGAATAGCATTTGTAGTTGGAAAAGCCATGGTTAAAGTGAGTGAACAGACAGCTGGACTGGAACCCAGTTCCCTATTCATAATATTCTAAGACAGAAAGGACAGACACATGTTCACATGTTCATTTTACCTGCATGGTAGTGAATGCTGACCGTGTACTTAAGATCTAGAATCACCTAGGAGATAAACCTTTGTGAGGGAGTTTCGAGATCGGATTGAGGTGACAAGAGCCACCTCAATGTGGGCGGCACCATCTCATGGGCCTGGGGTCCCGACTGAATAAAAAGGAAGTGAGCTGAGACCAGCGTTCTCTCTGCTTCCTACCGGATGCAGCGTGACCATCTGCCTCACGCACCTGCTGCCGTAGCTTCCTCTCCATGGTGGACACTACCCTTGAACTGTGAACCAGAGTTAACCCTTCCTTCCTTAAGCCACGTTATAAGGGATCTTGTTACAGTAATGAGAAAAGGAATTCAGCCTGTGTCTAACGAGCCACGTCCTCCGGAATCGCCTGCACTGGGCATTATCCCTGCCAACCCTACGTGCGGGTGTTTCAGGTACACACAGTGGGTGAGGATTGGTGATGCTTTGGTTTAATGTGAAGCTCATGGTTTGCTCTCCCTCGTATCTTCTAAGAGACAGTTCCCTACTCACAGCCCTTATGACTGAGTTGGCTGCCTGTTCCTTCATGTGACAGTATCTGTCACAAACCCACTCAGCCACAGTGGACACAAAATGCCACCACTCCCATGTCTGCCAAAACCCTTCCTTCAAACCAGACAATGAGTCAATGAGATTAAACCTCCAGAAACTTGAACCAAGATTCATGGTGGGGGGGGCTGGGGGGAATAGTGTGTGTGTTGCAGGCCTGAAGGTCAAAATCCCAA